>NC_058405.1:181478527-181686909 GCF_002201575.2 Neomonachus schauinslandi | reverse complement strand
GGAAGGAAGGAAGGAAGGAAGGAAGGAAGGAAGGAAGGAAGGAAGGAGGGAAGGAGGGAAGGAGGGAAGGAGGGAAGGAGGGAGGGAGGGAGGGAGGGAAGGAAGGAGATTGGTTTAAGTCATATCAAAGAATTACTGTTAACATTTTTAGTCCTGACAATGGCTTCATGGTTACACAGGAAAATGTTCTTATTTTTAAAGAAATGTGTATTTCTGTGTTTGGGGGGAAGTATGTTTTTAAAATACTTCACTCAAAAAATGAAGCTATGGAAAAATGTTGTATTTAGGTGACAGGTATATGGCAATCCATTACACTCTTCTATTTTCCTGTTTGCATTCTTCCACAATTAAAAAAAAATAAATGCCTCGAAACAAAAAAGCCAGTCTTTCAAAAGCTGCTTTCTACACATGCCAATCTTTAAAAGACAGGGTAACAAAACCATGCATTTACCATATTAAAATGTTTTATAAAACAGACAAAACTGAAAATCCAATTTTTTTTTAAAGATTTTAAAGATTTTTTTTTAAAGATTTTATTTATTTATTTGAGAGAGAGAGAATGAGAGAGAGAGAGCACATGAGAGGGGGGAGGGTCAGAGGGAGAAGCAGGCTCCCTGCCGAGCAGGGAGCCTGATGCGGGACTCGATCCCGGGACTCCAGGATCATGACCTGAGCCGAAGGCAGTCGCTTAACCAACTGAGCCACCCAGGCGCCCTGAAAATCCAATTTTCTGAATGTGATCATTCCTGCATTTTATTTCAATTATTTATGTTTTCTGGGCTTAAGTTCTAGAAATAATTTTCAATACCTATATAGCCGCCCCCCTCAAAATTAGTAACATCAAGGACACAGAGGCATTTTTTTCTGAATCCATTTGCTGTATAAAGACCTTCTCCCTATACTCCTTTATAGGCCTATTTATCCTTGAGGTCTAGCTTCAGTGTCTCTCACTTGAGAAAGCTTTCCCAGGGTGCAGGATTCCAACAAACTAAGTTAGCACTTACACAGACCACTGTTATCATACCTGTCACAATGTAACATAAATGTTTGTGTGTCCACTACTACCAGAAAATCGAGAGAACAGGAACCACATCCTTCTCATCCATTTATTCATCAGCTCTTTTAAAAAAATTTATTTAAATTCGAGTTAATGTATAAGTGTATTATTAGTTTCAGAGGTAGAATTTAGTGATTCATCAGTTGCATAGAACACCCAGTGCTCATTACATCACGTGCCCTCCTTAATGCCCACCACCCAGTTACCCCATCTCCCCGCCCCCTCCCCTCCAGCAACCCTCAGTTTGTTCCCTATAGTTAAAAATCTCCTTTGGTTTGCCTCCCACTCTATTTTTATTCTATTTTTCCTCCCTTCTTCTATGTTCATCTGTTTTGTTTCTTAAATCCCACATGAGTGAAATCTTATGCTATTTGTCTTTCTCTGATTTATTTAGCTTAGCATAATACCTTCTAGTTCCATCCATGTCGCTGCAACTGGCAAGATTTCATCCTTTTTGATGTCTGAGTAATATTCCATTGTATGTATATACCACATCTTCTTTATCAATTCATCTGTTGATGGACATTTGAGCTCTTTCTGTATTTTGGCTATTGTAGATAATACTGCTATAAACATTGGGGTGCACGTGCCCCTCTGAATTAGTATTTTTATATCCTTTGGGTGAATACCTAATAGTGCAATTGCGGGGTCATAGGGTAGTTCTATTTTTTTTTTTTTAAGATTTTATTTATTTATTTCAGAGAGAGAGAATGAGAGAGAGCACATGAGAGGGGGGGAGGGGCAGAGGGAGAAGCAGACTCCCTGCCGAGCAGGGAGCCCGATGCGGGACTCGATCCTGGGACTCCAGGATCATGACCTGAGCCGAAGGCAGTCGCTTAACCAACTGAGCCACCCAGGCGCCCAGGGTAGTTCTATTTTTAACTTTTTGAGGAACCTGTTTTCCAGAGTGGCTGCACCAGCTTGCATTCCCACCAACAGTGTGGGAGGGTTCCCCTTTCTCTGCATCCCCGCCAACATCTGCTGTTTCCTGAGTTGCTAATTTTAGCCATTCTGACTGGTGTGAGGTGGTCTCTCATTGAGGTTTTGATTTGTATTGCCCTGATGCCGAGTGATGTTGAGCATTTTTTCATGTGTCTGTTAGCCATAGTTGTATGTCTTCTTTGGAGAAATGTCTGTTCCTGTCGTCTAGTTTTTAACTGGATTTTTTATTTTTGGGGTGTTAGGTCTGGTAAGTTCTTTATAGATTCTGGATACTAGACCTTTATCCAACGTCATTTGTAAATACCTTCTCTCACTCTGTTGGTTGCCATTTAGTTTTGTTGATTGTTTCCTTTGCTGTGCAGAAGCTTTTTATCCTGATGACTTCCAATAGTTCATTTTTGCTTTTGTTTCCCTTGCCTCCGGAGATGGGTTAAGGAGTTGCCGCGGCCGAGGTCGAAGAGGTTGCTGCCTGTGTTCTCCTCTAGGATTTTGATGAATTCCTGTCTCACGTTTAGGTCTTTCATCCATTTTGAGTCTATTTTTGTGTGCGGTGTAAGGAAATGGTCCAGTTTCATTCTTTTGCTTGTGGCTGTCCAATTTTCCCAACACCATTTGTTGAAGAGACGGCCTTTTTTCTGCTGGATATTCCTTCCTGCTTTGTTGAAGGTTAGTTGACCATAGAGTTGAGGGTCCATTTCTGGGCTCTCTATTCTGTTCCACTGATCTATGTGTCTGTTTTTGTGTCAGTACCAGACTGTCTTGATGATTACAGCTTTGTAACAGAGCTTGAAGTCTGGGATTGTGATGCCACCAGCTTTGCTTTTCTTTTTCAACATTACTTTGGCTATTCGAGGTCTTTTCTGGTTTCATACAAATTTTAGAATTGTTTGTTCTATCTCTGTGAAAAATGCTGGTGTTATTTTGATAGGGATTGCATTAAACGTGTAGATTGCTTCGGGTAGTACAGACATTTATAGATACTTGTTCTTCCAATCCAGGAGCATGAAATGTTTTTCCATTTCTTTGTGTCTTCTTCAATTTCTTTCGTAAGTGTTCTATAGTTGTCAGAGTACAGAGTACTATTCCATTGTATGTATGTATCCACCCATCCACCCATCCATCCATCCCACATCTTCTTTATCCATTCATCAGTCGACAGACATCTGCACTCTTTCCATACTTTGGCTATTGTGGACATTACTGCTATAAACACTGGGGTGCAGGTACCCTTCGAATCACTATTTTGTATCCTTTGGATAAACACCTAGCAGTGCAATTGCTGGGTTGTAGTGTCCATCTTTAACTTTTTGAGGAACCCCTTGGTTGCTTCTGGTCCTTAGCAAGGTCTCTCCTCTGCCCAGTCCCCAGCCCCCACTCATCTCATCTCTCTGGCTAAGGCCTCTTCATCTTCAGACTTCAGCAAAACCATCAAGTTTTTCTGAGGGGACTTCCCTAACCACCGAATAAAGATTTCCCTTAATTTTCTCCTTTTGCATTCTGCCGTTGATAGTACTCATCACAATGGCAACAGCCCTTTTGTTTGTGCTTGTTTTTTAAATTTTACTCTCCCCCCATAAGACCATGAGCTCCATGATTGCAGAGATGTTTCTTTTACTCACTCCTGGTATACTCGGGGCCAAATACAGTGCCTGATACAGAGTAAGGTAATTATAAATATTTTGTTGAATTAATGAATCTTTTTTACTTAGCTTTTAGTGAGACTCAATGCTTACTGAATCAATGCCAAACTGCTAATAGCCATAAAATCAAAACACAAGTGAAACGAACATGACCGCTCATGGACTTGACTGAACAATACAAGGATCAGTGACGGTGCAACCACTCTTCTCATCACCTTGGAAATGGGTGAGATGATTCTGGTTCTCCACAAGGTCATGAAGAGACAGGAACTTAAGCCTCTCATGTCAGAGGGCACAAGAGAGGATGGCTGGCAGTAGCACAATCAGCTGAAGTGGCTGGTAAGTTATTTCTTTGCTTTTAGTCTTGTGGACACTACTGCCATGGATTAAATGCTAAAGCCTATGGGCCACTGGTGGTTAAAGATCTTTTGGGGTGATGCCATCTCTGCTCTGGTACCTAAACTTACAAATGCATGTAGGTACACACACACACACACACACACACACACAGTCCACATCTAGTCATTTACAAAGCTCACTTATCTTTTTTCACTTCTGCCCCCATGTTCAGTCTCACTGTGGCATCTTTACACTTTCATTTTTTTGCTGTGTCCACCATCCAAAACACTCTCCTCTCCCTATCCTTCAGCCTGTATCTCAAGTTCCTCCTCATTTTTATAATCCTCTAATTCTTTAATAAGCCTCCCCCCACCCTCCTCCATGAATCTGTCAGTTCCTTAGGGTCAGGGCTTGTGGCCTCCCTGCTGTAACTGCTCACTACAGAGGTGTGGTGCACAAGTGAGTTTCCACTTAGTGACACAACACATTGTAAGTAAACAGCAGTCACGGTAAATTAAACCTTTCTGAACTTGGGGCCCAGAAAAAGAGTTCGATTTCAATGTCAAACGTAATTAAGAAGCTAGAAAACAGACATTCATGCAAGAAAGGAAATTCCTCTTGCAAATATATTTTCCTAAAATTATCCCTCAAACTGTAAATAACCTGCTACTGTTTCAGTAAGTATTCCCAGAAGTAGAGAAAAAAGAAACTCCCTTAGGTAGAGTTCTGTACTTAGTTGTAGGACACTAGCCTGTTAGGTTGAGCACCCTGTCCCAGGAATCTTTTCTTCATTCTCTGCTTTTTGAAACTGTGTGTGTGTGTGTGTGTAAGTATGTATTTCAATGTTCAGCTCAAATATCTGCAAGTGTTTCTTGACCATCCTGACCAGGAATGAATTTGTTCCTCTGAACTCCAAAACCACTTTCTTACAATGATGAACAACTTCCAGGCGAGGGAGGCTGGTGGACCAGGGCTTGGTTTTGGAGTGAGAGATTCAAGCTCTTCTATTTTTTAGATCTGTGACAAGGCGAAGACACGTTTCTTTATTGTTCCCTTTTGGGTGGTTAAGTTAATTTCCTATTTACCCTTTCACTGAGGGCACAGTCTTTTGGGGTCCCAGCTTCATGCAGAAATCTCCTGTCACAGCTAGTGCCTTGCCTAAGACATGGGACTGTATTCTCCTGCCTTCTGTACAGCCACTAAGGGAGAAAGTTCTAGATCTCCAGGGTTTGGTAAAAACTAACAGGAGAAAACAGCTTTCATATTTGCTTATCTCCTGGAATGTCTGCTTTTATTTCATTTTTAGCCCTAGCAGAATCCTTTTCATGCCTGCCCAGCAAAAGAAGTGCTAATTTTACCCATCATTTCTATCATTTTTGTGGTTTCAATTGGGAGGATCACTCAGAGAGATACTGAAGATGTGTGGTGAATACTACATTTAACTAAAATGCTATCTGTTTCTGAATACAAAATCGGGGGGATAATTCTGAGAGCTAAAGGCTCCCAGGATTTGGTTTCATTGGTACACTTAAAGCTCACAAGATTTAGTATCTTAGCTAAATACTACAATGCAAAAAGCATACACCAATCAAGCTCTTTTCCTCTGAAGCACCTGACAGATACCACGACTTAGAAAACCACCTGTAATGCTACCAGCGCCGGAGGCTGACAGGATGGAAATCGGAAAGGAAACACGGTAGGTTCTTGCTACCAGCCAAGTCATTAATTGCATTACCTCCTCCTGAGACAGGAAGACTCGGGTTCATTCATGGTAATATGATATGAAATACAGCTCACACCACAACATGATGAAATAAAATTTTTCGACAAACATTGCTTTAGTTGACAGTTTATTAAATATACTACATTTGTACCTTATTCTGTAGTTTTTTTAATCATTCACACAGGGACTTAGTAAAAACATACTTTATAGAAAACCATCTGCAAAACTAAAATAAAAATAAGAACACACATTTTACACACATTAGATAAACTGCTGGAAATGTTAGGAATTACTGTAATGGAGGTGACTGGAAAACATGAAGTGCCTCGACTTTATCAAATCTAACACCAGACCATGACTTCAGAAGTGTTAATGTTGAAATGTGGATGCAAAAGTGTCTATTAACAAAACTGTTCAGTTTAACAGTGTTTGAGAAACAGGACAAAATAAAGTACTATTTTTCTTCTACAGATACTTCTCTAAATCCATTTCCTATGCACTCTCTCTCCCATTCAGAGAATTAATTGTGTGAGCTGATGAGGCAAAAATTCCTTTAAAAAAACAAACAAGAGCCTATTTACAAAACATGCAAAGGGAGAATTTTAAGGTGTTTGTTACTGCAGATCTGCGTAAAAGTGACTACAGCTGAGTGAGAGAAATATACCTTCACTTCTGCAAATATCAGTCCTTCCCCCCTCCTTTCTGGAAGAAATACATGTTCAGTGCATGGACTATAAAACGGCATACAATGCAAAGACAGAAACAAAGAAGTTTGCAAATTCTTTATATTTCCAGCTGTTGAGACAATATTTTTGAGAGCTGAGGTTACCTCTAGCGGCGAAACCAGAGCCAGCTATTAAGCAGCCAGAACGCTACAGTAATTGAATACATGACCATTTCTCTTTTAGCACGCTCTTTGTTCTCCTCTTCTAGAAGTTGTAGACGTCTATTTAGTTTGATTATCTAAGTGAAAAACAACAACAACAAACAAAAGAGAAACTTTAATGCACGGAGCAATTCGATTCTTATAAAGCAGTATGATTTTTCAAAAGAATTCTTATAAACATGGAAAGTTTCGTGGGGAGCAAAATAATCTATATGTAGAAAAAATGTTACCCATGACAGCTTAAATTCACTGAAATAATCTTCTCCTCTTCCCTTCTCCAAATTTCTGAGTCAGAAAAAGTGTAGTTTCCTTCCTTCCTTGATTCAATGTGGGGCGAGGAAACTGTTGCATATCGTGTGCTATTCTGATCGAAAAGACCCAAGTACACATTTAGGCAGGCCTAACACAGCAGAAAGGATGAGGGGCTCCAGCTCCTTTCTAGAAGCTTCTGTCACTCAGCTTCAGTTGTTCATCTTTAACCTGCTTTAAGTGCCTTCTCCGTCCACTCTGAGTGACTGGGAGAATCTCCTAAAATAACCTATTACAGCGGGCCCTGTGCTCTGCCACCCAGACCCTTTGGGACTGAAAGGCTAGTAATTCTCGGGCTGCTAGGAGTGTCACTGGTTGACAGCACTCTGCCCTCGGCTGTGGGTCCCTACTGTGCACAGCGCACACACACTGGGCTGAACGACTGCCTTGGCTTAGGCTCCT
The DNA here is from genome assembly GCF_002201575.2 of Neomonachus schauinslandi. Taxonomy (NCBI): domain Eukaryota; kingdom Metazoa; phylum Chordata; class Mammalia; order Carnivora; family Phocidae; genus Neomonachus; species Neomonachus schauinslandi. Next base: position 181,679,611 of record NC_058405.1, on the reverse strand, counting down.
TCACTGGGGCAGCAGCATCAATAACCAGTTAGTGATGGGGTGAAAGGCCCAGGCCCCTCATTCCAACTCTGAATGGTCACCCGGCTTCAGAGCTCCGCAGGAGGCTGGCCACATGCAGCCCTTGTTCTGACTACACTGCAGCCCAACACTCCCCTCTTGCCCCATCCTGCTTCCTTTCCTTCCCTGAAGGTGGTCGCCTCAGGAGCACTCCCTGGGAAGCTCTCTTCGTGCAAACCGTCATCCCAGAATCTGCTTTCTGAGGAGTCTGACCTGCAACACCTATGTAAAAACACATTATAAAAGCAAAAGGGATTACTAATGTTTTATCAGAGAGGTTGAAGGAGGAGCATTTTCATAATGCAGAATCCTTAGCACTTCAAGGACTGAGAGAACTACAAATTGGGGGTGCGGGGTGGGTGGAGCCAGGAATGGGAGTCTACGGGCAGAACCAGACATAGAGGTGCAGAGATAACCATTTTAACAACCTGAAAAAGTACTTCAGGTTTGGTCAGTGCTGAGCAACCATTTTCCGCCTATAGCCAATTCAGTTATATATATATATATAAAAAAAGGAGCGCATAAAGATTACCTTTTCCCAACCATTCACAACGAGAAGGGCTTATTTGGTCCCATGGGATATAAGGTTCTTACACTAAACAATCCATTTTATTGTCAATGAAAAAAATCGGCATTGATCTTGAGCCGTTAAAATATTTTTATCTGGGCTCATCTGAGAAGTAGCAACACCAAGGCAGCTTTTGAATGTCCCACGCTGATCGTGGACTACACTGTGTGTCTTGGAGCCAGGTGGCCCGCGAGTCCCTCATCCCTAGCCTGGACCCGATGGCATGCAGCTTGCTGAGTCTTCACGTTGGCAACAGGGCAATGACAGCCAGAGAAGCATAGCTTCCAAAGCCGCCAGGGTCACAAATGTGAATTCTGCAGAATCTTCTTGGGACTCCGTTTTGTTACTGATCTCAGAAACTCATAGTTTCCCAGATGGCTTCCTACTACTTTTAAATTCTCACAGAATGTGTGTGACTTGCTTATAATGACTGGTATCTTTGTCCTCCACTCGTTCACGCCCTAAGGTAAAGACTGAATGGATGTTGTTAAAACTCTGAGGCTCTTATTACACTTTCAGGAAGGCAAGGTTGTTGGTGTAATGGTGAATTCAAAGACAAATGCCAAAGAAACCCCCTTCCTTCGATAGGCAAGGTGTAAATAAGTATAAGAAAATATGTAAGAACTTATAATACAGCACCCACTTGTTTTAATAAGTGAGACTCAAAAAAGTAATATTTGCTTCATATTATCTTTTTATTATATTAAACCTTTAAAATGATATTCTGATTTATTCTTAATGCTAAAATAGTTTCTTCATCTTAGAAATACCTTATTTCATTCACCTCTCCTCGGCACAGACACAATTACAACACCGACTATGCCTTCTCCACATGTACGTGTCTATGCGATTCTAGAGGCTGAGAGACTCATATTAAAAACGTGTGTATGCAACTATAGTTCCAAGACAGGACTTTTCATAGAACACAAGAACTGTGTTTATAAAGACACTGTGCGAAGTGGAAGCAGTGACTTCCAAAATGGAATTCTCAGGGTAACAGAGGTCCCCAAAGTGACTGTTCCACATTTCAAAAAGTCAAACAAGCAATTTATGACTATACCAGTTTGCTAAAACTTCAAGATTGTTTGTTATTGGCCAGAATTATACCAATCCATCCTGGTAATACTGTTTTATGCTGATCAAAACATGTAAATGGTGTTTTAACATATCTTTAATGAAAATGGAAGTCAGGGCCCCTGGGTGGCTCAGTCAATTAAGCGTCCGCCCTGTGGTTTCAGCTCAGGTCATGATCTCAGGGTCGTGAGATCAAGCCCTGCGTCGAGCTCCGAGCTCAGCAAGGAGTCTGCTAAAGTTTCTCTCTCCCACTGCCCCCCACCCCGTGCTCACTCGCTCTCTCTCTAAAATAAATAAATAAATAAACAAACAAATAAATCCTTTTAAAAAAATGGAAAAGTCAATTACGGCTTATTAAACAGCATGACAAATAAAATATTTCAATTCATGGGTTCCATAGGACAGAAAATGATAAAATGTTAAAAAAAGTATCATTTAAGATATTGTATGACTGTACTTTAGGATTACATCTTATCTGGTACGTTAAATACCTGTCGTCTTAACGAAGCTGCATCTACAACAGTCATGTCGTCTGAAGTTCCTTCAATTGTTGTATCTATATGTGACATGCCATGCCTAGCAGATGAGAAATAAAAATACAATTTAGTATTAGAATAGAACTAAGAGTATCTGGCAAGTTATGTTGTGTGTTGGGTTACTGTTCAAAAGACTGATATTTCACAATATGAATTACTAAAATATTTTACCATCTGAATTGGTACTAACAAAGGAAAGCAGAGGAAAAAGTACAAGTATTTTGAGCACTGATTTAAGAGCTGCCACTCTGGGATATAACAATGCATAATTCTTCCACAAACTCATGTCCGTATGTACTTCACAAGAGTCCCTGCTGAGACTCACTGGCAGGGAACACAAAGTACACTAACTCTAGCTAAAAAGATAAGACAGATTTTTTATTTCTCCTCCTCTTCTTACTGCCTTTTCTCTTGCCATTTCTACTCTTTAACTTATTTCTAATTACCTATCTCGACTGTGTCTCCCACAGAAGCAATTATAAAATTGCCTGAGTACATCCTGTCACTACGTTCAGATCCAGAATTGGCTCAATGATAAGTCATTTAGAGGCTGTGTATAAAATAACATTGGAAAGCCACTAAGAACAACTCCAGAGAAAGCACATTAAGAAATACTTCTTTTGCAAATACAGTTACTTCTAAAAGAGCACTGATTTTTAAATGCATGACAATAAACCTCTGAGAAACAAATACACACAAATGCTATTCTTCCCCTTTGCCTGGATTTCCACTTTTTAAGCTTATTTTAATTAAAGGCTTAACTGACATATAATTTACATGCCATACAATTCACCTCACATGTTTATATCCTATTTTAATCCTGTATGGTTATTTCAGTGCAATGGCACAGTAACTTTCCTGAATGAGCAGAATATAAATAAACTGAATTAAAAAGTAACTCTTTTGTAATCCATAGAGAGTTGGCACACAGATCATATATTCTAATCTTTCAAGCAAGTCCCCATTACAGAAAGCACATTATCACACAAAGGGGTATGAAGAGAATTACAGTTTTCATCCAGACATGTTAAAGACACGTCTATTCAGAAAATCCTTGTTTCATATGCTGTTGAAAATTTAATAAAGTATGTGGAACAGAATTTATAATTTTTCAGTGTGCTCCTGCCAGTGTCGTCATTCTGAACACTGATGATAACTATACGTATTGCAGTTTCAAGGACTGATGGTGTGCACTGACTCTAGATAATCTAGAACAATCTCTAAATGTTCCTTTTATGGTGAAATGAACTTGCTTTCTCAATTACCCGCCCCTTCCTTCACTGTTAAGACTAAATATCCTGGAAGACTGACAGCAACTGCATCAGTAAGGTGAGCTAAGTGAGCAGATGCTGGGACTATGGGTTTATAAATATCTGAGTTAATCATTCTCTTAAACATTAAGACAGAATTATTAAAGGATTAGAGGAGAAAATAAGGGTTGAAGATTCCTTTTCTCTACACTTGATCTTCAAAATAAAACTTTTCTATTTCTCTGAGATTACCTATGAGATATAAACTGGGCGGGGGGAGAGGGGGAAGGGAAGCAATGCCTTCAAAGGTAAAGGGACCTAGGCTGAACATGAAGAAGGAAGTGTAAGTGATAGGGATTACTCAATTTAAATCTTGAATTAAGTAAGGTGTTAAACATCTGTAAAGGAAATCTTCATTTGCAAAGAAATCTAAGGATATGGCAAAAGGCTTTACCTATATAACAACATACAACAGAAAAAAAATTACTTTAAGGTGTGTCTTAAACTAAAAGCTGTATTTATCAGAACTAAAAACTGTAAAAAATGCTAAGTCAGATCACAGACTGAAAGTTCTTTCACAGAAAGAGAAAAGGATCACAAACTTAAGTTCTAACTTCGGGAAATATGCAAGGGTAAACTTACAATGGATTGAATTAATACTGTGAAAGAAACCAGTCAGCAGAGTGGTAAGGGACCACCAAGGATACACGTTTCAATTCCTCTAACCTGAATTCAATATTATTAAGAAACTGATGTTTCCCTCTTCTCTTGCCTAAAAATCAACATGCCAGAGTCCTCTCATCATAGAAATAACGTGGACAGTTTTAAATCTACTGCAACAGAGCATATCTTTCTGCTTAAAATAAAATTAGCTCGGAAAAAACGACAGTCATGGTATCTGTGAATACCAACCAATTTTCTTTTCCCCAGAAGATGGGAGATGGGGATTTTGGCACCTTAGAACCCTAAGAAGTCCTATGTGCCATTCTATCTGTCTTTGTGCATGACAGGAAGAAATAATTACTCAGGCTAGGAATCCTGTATGGAAGCGCTAAAAGGGCAAAAGTAAGAGGGAAAAGCTTAAATCAACAGATGATAAAAACTCTTCAAACTAAATTCCTTTTTTAAACGTTGAGCTTTCTAGACTGTGAATGCTGATTTCCCCCCATTTAAGATTACACCTTACACAAAGGTTTCTCCACACACTGCAAGTGACACTACAATTAACAACTAAAAAGGAAATGGTAGACAGAACCCTGGGCAACAATTATAATGATGCACATAAAACAAGATTTAAAATGACTTTTTTCTGTGTTTCAGCATGATCCTCTGTAAGCTCCTAAAACTGTATTTAAATAAAATATCTCAGATGTTCCCATGATTCCATTTTTCTTCAACCTGTAGTAGACAAATGTCATGAATGACTAGGCTCGCTGTTCTCAGAGAAAAACAGATGTACTCAGGATGTGGAAGTTCGAGCTATAATATACAGGCATGGCTACTACATGCATTATGTCCTGCAAAATACAAATTCAGTCAACTATTTACCCTGATAATTACAAAGTCTCAAAATTTACCTGACGTTGTCATGATGAGGATTAGAAGTGGCGGCAGCAGACCCACCACGCAACACAGGTCTAAGGCAGGTTTTTGCGGGAGAAGGCACAAGACAGAATCAGGAAACAGAGAAGTAATAAAACAAAAGCAAAAACAAGACAAAAAAAGTCAAATAGGATTATATTGTATGTCGTAATACAATATAATATCTTTCAAATACTTTAAAAATTTTTGTATCACATGGCCTCCATTTTGATTTTCATAAATTTAATGTTTCACCATGGGCTAGAAAACAAAAGGGATCTATCTTGTGTGACAAAACAGCACACACATCAAAAGTTTTCTTTGGTGCCTATTATTTTAATTTATGAAATTCAAGACAGAGGACAACGCTATTTAAGAAGTCTAATTTCTCTTTTCTAGTTGGAAAAAGAAAATCACTAGCCACTTTTGGAAGCATGTCAACAACCGGTTAGTAACACCTGCATGATCATGGTTGCTCGTCTGATAACAACAGCCCTGTCTCGAAAACTAAACATGTCAAGTAACTCCCATTTCCCACAATTCCTTCCCTCCCACCTCATTTGATTCACGCCTGATACCTTAACGTAGCTGTGTCTCATTCAAACTTCGGCTCTGGAGAGCAAAGCCGTAAGCCTTGGTTCTGGAGCTGGAGCGGTCTGAGCACAGGCTCTGAGGGCTACGTGATAGCACATTACAAAGTACAATCACATGTGTGAGTCTCATCCTGAGACAACCAGGAGTGACATACAGGGCTGCTGGGAATGAAGACTAAGGTGCACTGGACAACTTTGTGGGGCTTTTCATCAGTTTCAGTACATACTTTGGTTCTAGAGGACAGTTAGTTCTCTACGTAGGTAAGCAGTAACCTTTGCAATGAATTTCATTTTTAAAAATCAGAAAACAAAAGCTCTCTGTGGTTGCTGGTCAATTCCCCCAAAAGTAATCAGCAACGTTTACAAACCAGAGAAAGGAGGCTGAGCTATAGGGTCCATATGAGGATTTTAAGAATTATTACCTTCTGTTTTAAATGTCTCATTCTCTAAATACTGACGAGGTTTTTGCCTGAATTGGAAGTATCAAGGCAATACTTAATTTTGGTAAACACTTAATACCAAACGAATTAGTTTTTTCTGTAAGTTGGTACAGCTGTAGAATTTTGGTTACAATACAAATCACTACTTTCTGTCGAGTTAATTCATACAAGGAAGTTTTAATGTTTAGCTTGTACATTTCCTAAAGGCACTACTGGTGCTTAAAGAAATTTCTGGGGCCTAGAGGATAAGAGATTCAGAGACTTTCGGGGGAGACATGTTAGACTTCTATCATGCTGGCTAAATAAAGAACAGTGAGAAATCATGTATGCTTGAAACAGGTTTTTAAATCGTCCCATCCTACTCATATATTCACTCTGCGGCATTAGGAAAACTTACTTCACTACAGTCTTGTTACACTAATAGGAGGAGAATGGTCAACTAAATGAAGCACCCGCTGTGTGCTACCTAAAGCTCTTCTTAAAAAATTCATACTGGTATGTTCAAATGGATCTGCCATATTCAACATATTCCACCACAGAGATTTCCCTTTTATAATGCAGAGCCAGAAAATAATACAGTTACCTTTCACAACGTATTTCATTTTGTCTTCTCACACTGGCAATTGACACATATAATATAAAAGTAAATTAGACAGGTATTTGGCAAAGTTAGAAACTTCAAGTACCACTTTCTACCGTAAGTATGATTTAATACATTAAAAAAATCTTTTTAAGTTTGATCATATATTCGACAATAATGTTTTGTAACTAAAGCGGCAAAAGGGAAAGAGATCTAAGGTTCTCCAAGTTCTAGCACCAACTTGTATATTAACATTTTTGAGTAAATAAATGCTCTGACTTAATAAAGTATGTGCTTCTTCACTAAAAAAAACAGACACCGCTATGGTGAATAAACAGTAATATATTTATATGCATACTTGCAAAAATATCAATTATTTACACAATGATTTTGTATTCTATTCACTCAAAGCCAATACAATCTGCTCAAGAAAAACTGTATAAAAATAATCAAGCTCCTTCTAAAGATAAAACTTAAGCATGCTAAGCATGACTAATCTGTTGATATTTAAATAATGTTCTTACATGACAATTAAGTTTCTTTTTTTAAATGTCAATATTTTGCACTGGAGAATGAGATATGGAGTTCTAGGAGATGTCAGGAGACATGGGCAATTCCTGAGCAGCCAAGGACTAAACACAACAGAATAGCAATAAAGTTTTTGATACATCAATTTTCCAAATGCACAGCACTGACCTGTGTAAATAAACTTTTCTAATGTGTACCAAGGATTTAGTTTTGTCTCCATGTGGAGCTTGGTTTTAGACCAAATAAGTTCTCATAAGAGGAGAAAACAAAAATATAGTACATAAACCTTTCCACAATGTTCCTTAAAATGTCAACTAAAAATTGTTCTTCCATCAAGCAACTGTGAATCTGCATTGATAATAAGGCAGGCAGGAAGTTTTTTTCTTTCTTTCCTTCTGCCAAATAGTTCTAGCTTAATTTAACTGTACCTAATGTGAGGGCAGAAGACCAAAGATAGGATATTGCATTAGCATAACCACCAAGAGTAATAAAATTGAAAAGAAAAAAATGATATACAGAGCAAGGAACATAAAAGCACTTAAAACTTTATAAGCAGTATTATTTTAATAATCATGCAAGTAGAACATTATCCAAATTTCACATTCCTACTTCTTGTATCTGCAAAGTCATGCCAGACAGTTCTCTTGTAGAAATAAAAACTGATTTGGTACTTACAATTCTGATTAAATCTTGTTCAACATTTAGATCATAAGAAATTTAAATATAATCATGGAGGGGAAAAAAAAAAAAAAGGAACCCTTTCAATAATGAAAGCATCCAGTAAGACTAATAAGAATCTAACCCTCCAGGCTCCAAGGTAACAACTAATGGTGTGTATCCAGGAGCAAAGAATTATTAATACAATTACTTCATGAATTTAAAAAATCTCATTTAAGTAAACAAGAAAAGATCATTCCTTTTCAGAAAATGGATTTTAAAGCTATCAATTCATTACATTAAAAAATAAAGAAAATTTCATTTAGGGCTCAAAACAGCTTTTCATAATAAAAGAATACAAAGTAAATTCTAGAATAGTAAGATTTCTGATTTTGTATTTTTGAACTTGAAGCAAAATTCTTTTCCATTATGGAGAAGGACTGTTTTGTGAAGCCATAATCACTTAATTTATATCGAATTTATAAATATCTTTCTCATTCAGATATTTTCCCTGTAATAGCATTTGATATGACAAAATTTGACCTCATAATCTGGTCTCTTCTAAGGACCTACCGTAATTAAAAAGTGAAAGAGGGTACCTGGTGAAGAATAAACCTATTTTAAGGAGGGAGTTTTAGAAAATAGGCCTTTGGGAAGATCAGTTCTTAAGTGCCAGGTACTTCATATTCAATATCATTGGAAGCATCTGCCATGACCCTAAATAAGGAATTTGATTGAGGCCGTTATTACCTATATCTTATATAAAGATGGTGGGGGCGGAAAGAGTCCTCACAAGAATCTAGAAAACTAGGTAATACTATTATTATCCCTCTATTTATAGATGAAGAAAATGAGGCCCAGAGAAGCTAAGCAATTTGTCCAAAGCCCTCATGCAGCTAGCTATTCAGTGGGGCGGATCATGACGAATTTGACTGGCCCCCTGAATCCATGCCTTTTCTTCTGAACCATGCTGCTTCTTACAGAATACAAATACTCTCAGACAGTCCTCTAAACCTTTGGGGAGGGGGATGCATATGTATACACACATGCATACATACACATACATGTACATATAATTTTTCCCTGCTACGAGCTTTCTGTTTTAAGCTCTTTCCTGGTGCAGCTTTAAGCTCTGGGGCCCAAATGGATAGCACTGCATCAACCCTGGGAAGGCTTAGAAACACCAGTCGACAGTAAGGACAAGTGTTCATGAAGTATGGTAAAACCTCTGAGGCTTCTATGAGGATCAAAAGCACTCAACAAGAAAGTCTGTTCAGAGCGAGCCACAAGACATATCAATTCCTAAGGTAAGAAACAAGGTTTACTGGAAGGGCCAGCTTAATTTACTGGGAATTCTTCAAAAGTTAAGTCTACTAAAATGACCATGAAAATTCAAACACTGGCTCACAGAGTCACTAGATAAAATGCTTGGAGTTGAAATGAAACTGCCTATACCTTTCCCACACTATGCCAAAAAGCTCCCCAAATGTTATCTTTTAAAAACACTATGTAGTGAAGAAGGGCAAAAAAAAATATCTGAAATAATGGCCAAAAAGAATTTGTATGAGCAAGCCTAAGTGTACTACTACTGATTTCACTTGGGGATGTTCAAAAGTGAGAGAAGTTATCAATACTGAAAAATACCAGTATTTCCAAAAAGATAACAGCACTTGGGATTTCCAGTATAGGCCTAGAAATCCATAGCTAAAAGGAAAGTAAAAAAGTATCCTGGCAGCTACACTGATACTGTCCTCTCAGATTTGCTCCATTAATCCAACAATATTAGTATCATAAATGCTTCAATCAAAAGACTTACTAAAGAAAATCGGTATGCTTCAGTCCAACATCCTACACTCAGTCCAACAGGAGGCCTCCCCATATTCCGATGGAGTCAAGTACTCAGAACAGGTCAACAAAGCCTTTGAAAAAAATCATTATACTTCCTGTATATAGTTATTAACTGAATACTCTCCCTGACTGAAGAGAAGCTAACAGAATCTTGTGAAATGTGAATTTTGGACAATAATTTCAAATTAAAAGAAAGCAAAGCAAGTTGTTTAAAACCACTTCATCTTGGAAAGAGACGAAGGTGCAAACACAAAAGGAAGACACCACAGTCCACTAACAAGGAGCCAAAAAAATATGCATTACAGCCAGCAAGAGTCACTGATGGCCAATCACCTGCGATTTTCATCCAGCACATCCAAGATCTGCTGGTAAGCCCTACGGGTGGAAGACTGGATAAGCGACAAAATGCCTCGAGCAGAGGAAAGATTAGCTCCATCTTCAGGTAACACTGGGGGAGGACAGACCCGAATCTGTTGTGGCGATGGTGTCACACTGTTCACACAAGCACAGCAAATGAAGAGAAAAACACTCAAGTCAGATTTTTATAAAACTTCAGCCGAGCCGTTTCCCCAAACCCTTAATATTTTAAGAATTATCTTCGTTTTCTTGTCCCTTTTCCCACCCTTCACTTTCCCCTACGAAAACAGTCAAACCAAACAAGTTAATAAAAGTATTAAATTGTTTTTTTAAAAAAAAGCAGCTACAGTGCAACATCTGTGACTGTGTACCCTTACACATCAAATTAAGCCAACTGAATGTGAAAAAACAACTCTGGAGCAGGAAGAGAACTACAGCAAGCGGTGGGGTCAACCCCGAGCTTTGGAGAAGCGGCGTTCTTTATTCGGTGTATGTATTCCAATCCAGTCAATCAAACCTCTCACAACCAACACTGCACTGTGACTTAGGGGTGGTGAGAAGGTTCAGACAGAGAGTTCTAGTAGAACAGTGTCAGAGCTCAAACACACGAATCAAAGTGATTCCATGAAAACGCCATTTCAAATACTTCACAGAGAAAGACAATGAAGCAAGCTGAGTTTATGATGTGTAAATTAAAAATGAATTAAAGTTTCAGGAAGCTGTAACAAAAGCATTTTGATAGCTTCATTATATTAAAGCATATGGTCTCTAGCTAAATGACTAAAACATAAAACTACTCCCAATTCTGTGCAGAGAGTGAACAGAGGCAGGAGATTTCTTAATTCTCCAGATGGGTGTTAAACAACCATTTCTGGGCTTCTTGGTGACATAATCTTAATCTTTCTTCCCTGTGTAAGCCGAGAGTCACAATTTCCTTGGCTCCACTGCCAGTGCTTAATAGAAGCTAAACATACTTGAATGAAGTGATTTTAGTTCTAACATAAACTCTTGAGCTTGGTGTATTTTCACAGAGCAGCTTAATGGTAGGGCATGATCTGCGGTGTGAGGTATTTAAGTGATACCAGGACTTGGCCATCTGGTTTGTCATGTTAAGAGGCTTTGTTGCAATAGAAGGACCATGACCCTGGGATGTGGGCTCAACACTTTTTCTCAGGGTCAGGGCAAAACCCCTTAGGCTAAAACTCATCCTTGTATATTTCATCCAAAAGAATGAAAGTGGAGCAGACAGTGAACAACTGAAAAGAGGAAAATCTTTTATTTTGACTTGTGTAATCTTTTCTAACTTAACATGCATTTTGTTTGGAAACCACAACATAAGTGGGATCATTTTTGAAAGGACAGCTGACATCTAATATTATTCCCAGAGTCCCCAGAACATTAAAAACATTAAAAACAAAATCCACAATTTTGTGAATAACTTTGAATGTCTTGATAATCCAAAGTGAGAAGTATTATAAATACGAAAGCCATGTTTTCCAAAGACTATTTAGAAGAGAAAGATCTAAGCCATATCTTGGCATATTGAGAAATTAATTTATCACGGCTGATTCTTCACAGGAATTTGGCCTATTGCTGTCAAGATAAATGCAAACTTCTAGGTACAGGCTCATGGATGATTACCCTAAATGTCTGTCCAGAGATTCTGGAATATATATAAGCCAATTTAACAACTGACCCATGATACTTGGCCAAACCCATATTGAGCATCCAAGAAGAGTAAAAAGAAATCAGTATTATTTGGGATACAAAGTCTAGGTACAAACCTTCTACTCAGCCTTCACTTTAGGGAGTACAGGGAAAACCTGAAGTTCTTGCTCTTTGTGAGAGACCAGACTGAATTCATGTTAGAAAAGTATCACCAGAAGCAGAAATAAGAAGGCCAGTTCTGCATTACTATAATCAAACAATCCAACTTACACTCTCTTGATAGAGCTGCCAACAAACTGGGATAAATTTAACTTAAGTTGTAAAAGACTAACCGGTACAATATTCTGATTTAATAATTAAAGTTTTTGTCTTTGCATTTTAGGGCTTAAATCGAACACTTCGCACATCATTCTGCATCAGTAAATACATTAGCTACACACTAACATATTAAAGGCTATAATAATCAGCATTTAGAATTATAATCTTAGAGCAACAATGTCAATAAACTAAATCCAAATTCACGACAGAGGTTTGACGGATTTTTGTCCACTAAAAATTACAGAAGGGTTACTTCCTTTGAGAGAAATAATTTTGTCAGAAACAAGTGATAGGAACTATTTATTTAAAGTTCTAAAAGTGCAAGTATTTCCTGTCCATACATGTGAAATCAGGTGGTCATTTATAAAGTAGTCAAGCATAAACTAATTTCAGAATAGCTGCAAAGAATTCTTAGGAGGGAATGCACAGAAGGTTGAGTATGAAAACAGTCAACAAGATCTCTGCTGATTCTAAGATTCTACGCATGATCATATGAAAATTGGAATATGATAACAAATGAAAAAAACTTACAGGTTCCTCAACTGTAACTTAATGAGAAAAAATATTGTAGAAAGATAAAAGATGAAATTAAGTCTTTATCAATACTAGTAAAGATATTTATTTCATCAAAAACCAACATCAAAAGCACACTTGGATTTCTGGTTGTTTCTCAAAAGAAGTTAAAGTTCCAAAGAGTAGTAAGAAATTTAACTAACTTTTCTGTATTTATTTGGTAATCCTTCATAAATACCAAAAACAGAACAGGAACTATTTTTAAAACTGTTGACCACTTTGGGCAGTATATGTATAGATTAAATGCCCTTGATTAACATTTATTTCCATCTACAGTTGAACCAAATGATTAAATCACAAATGACCAAAATTACCCTAGTTAGAAGCAATAAATACTTTAGCAATTTTTTCTTTTTTAAAGCTTCAAGTGGTCTTGCAGGTGTTTTTTTTTTTTGAATAAATTTAAGAACAAAAAAGAATAAGCCCATTTTAGCAATCAGCCTGATGCTAGCTGGAACTTCCACCACTGACTGGCATCAGCTGTGGAAGGAAACAGTGCTTTTAGGATTTTCATCTCTGTCCACTCATCCACCCAACCAAGGTGTAGTGACTTTTTGTTTTGACAAGTGAACTACTGTGAAAAACAAAAAAGTAAACATATTGCTAAGGCACTGGGATTATTAAAGCAAATGTTATAATATTAGTAATTTAATAGAAATGTACTTTGATAATAAATTGATCCAAGTAATGTTATAAAACAGCAAAATCTCAACTTTATCTTTTTCTTTTACAAAAGATTAGGAAACTTTGAAGAAAGCACTCATGTTTACCATATCATTTCATCAGTAATAGATCCACCTCATGCGTATATGAAATCTTACTACATGAATGTTAAGTAAACAACACTAGCCAATGTGAGAACTAAAATTTAAATGAAAATTTATTTGGCATAACTATGTCATTATTAAAAGATCAGTCCAAAGTCAAGTACCTCTTTCCCCAAGGGTTTTCACAGGAACAATGTTTCTCAAACTGTGAGGGTATAACCTCTTTGGTGAGGCTCCAACCTCTTCCAAAAAAACAGTAAAAGTAAAATCATGAAAAGGGGGAGAAAAAATTTTCATGGAAACACAAATTTTGTACCATTTCTCTTGAAAACATTTTTTTTTTTTTAAGATTTTATTTATTTGACAGAGACAGAGACTGAGAGAGAGTGAGCGAGAGCACAAGCAGGGGGAGCAGCAAGCAGCGGGAGAGGGAGAAGCAGGCTCTTTGTGGAGCAGGAAGCCTGATGTGGGGCTCAATCCCAGGACCCTGAGATCATGGCCTGAGCCGAAGGCAGATGCTTAACCAACTGAGCCACCCAGGTGCCCCATTTCTCTTGAAATTTTAAATAGAAAACTTTAATTTTTTGCCACTGTCTAAGGCAATTTCCTGGTTCCTAGAAGCATAATAAGAGAACTAGAATAAGAGAAAAATCAACTTCTGTGATGAACTGCATTGGCTGTTGAATTCCTATACAGCAGGCTGAAATATCCCCACAAGAGGTCAGTCACTCCCACACCCTGTTCTGTCACACTTAGAGAAAGAATGGGTTTAAATGATCTCAAAACATTCTTCTAAGCATTATTTTAATCTATGGAATTAAAAAAAAAAAACTTAATGACAAACACTCTTAAACCCCATTCTCCTTCTGGATGAAAATAAGGCAGACACCAAACCTGGTTAAGTTGAATCTATAGAGAACTAATATGCCAATGAAAGCAAAAAAAAGAAAATAAAAAAGGATGCTTGGTCCTTATGTGTAAATTATTCCATTTTACTTTCACCGCTATACTCCAAATCATACATAACTTCCTTAATTGGTCTAGTTGTCTTTTTCTTTTTTTTTTTTTCCTTAACAAAGTGTATGATGACAGTTCGAGAAATCCTAAAACCCAGGTACTGAAAAGCCAGACAGTAAGAGCATTAGGGTATTATGTGATGATAATTACTTAGTGAAATATTAGTATAACACAAGCCTGCAAAATCAAAACAACTCCTAGCTGTGAAAAGCACAGCAGATAAAATCTTACGTGTACTCCGGTGCAGAAATCGGTGCCTGGAACCTTGAAATTTTATTTCTTGGGGCAGAATCTGATCTGTGCCACCTTAAATAATAATTATGCTTCTTTTACATATTCAGCTTTTATAACAGAAAGAAAAAGCTAGATACAAGTCTACTGGTCAGAATTCATTTTTTGTGTCAATAGCGGACAATAATCAATCCTACTAACTCTTGAAAGCAATTAAGAAAACAAAGGCCAGTGCTCCTGCTCTTACGTCTGTACGTACTTCTACTCTTAAAGCCAAGGAATAAAATAAAATGGAGGCAGGCAAAGGTTCATGCACAATGACACAATTAATTTTACATTACAAAGGAGACTAAAATAGGCAAAGACAGCAAAAGTTTAATAACTACATTAGTGGAAGTAAAACGTAGCTGTTTTACATCAACAATTTCTTCGTTACCACACTACCAACACTGAATATATAATAAAGCTCATTATATAAAATTCCTAACGTTAATTACATATAGAAGGCTTACAAATGAATTCAATTATAAATTTTAAAATTAATAGTGGTAGGGGAAGAAAAAGCAAGGTTACATTATTAACAAAAAGATGGTCAAGCATCTTTCCATAACATGGTAACATACATAATAAAAAAGTATGGTTAATCTAAGTATGGTAATATAAGAATTTCACTGTGAAAATGTAAATATGCATGTTATTTTTACCACCAAAAATTAAAACATGAGATTTTCAGTTTTGTTAAACATCTAGAAAGTGCCATTAAGGCAAGTGAAACACAAAAAGAAAGCAAACATTAGTTAACTCTCTTAATCTTCTCTGTCATAAGGAACTTAGGTTATTGGTAAACTACAAAAATACCTATGAACTAATCATCTACTCTAAATTATACCTCTCTAGGCTGGTTTTCAAACATAGTAAAGCTGTTTCCTTTCTCTTCAACTCAACTCAGCTACCGATAGTTACTTAAAAACCAAAAGTGATGCTATACTAAAATAGTCCTGCTTTTATCTCACTAGTGTGAAATTTCAAGTTTATTAGAGACCTAAATAATAAACCACATCTTCATATAACAGAAAAGTTTATTAGAACCCTTTGCTACCTTGAAAAATATTACAAATAGAAAATAACAAAAGCCCTTTGGTGTACGCTTAATCATTCTGATAGGTACTAAATATCAAGAAGCTATCCCAGCCATCAACTATGTAACCTTTTTACTATTTGTGTAATATATCTGGAAATATTCTAGAAAAATGGATTTCATGGACCAGCTGACATCCCTGACAATCAGGTATCTTCAGAGAAACATAACTACCATAAAAAATTGTCATATTAATGGTTGAACTTTTCAGATATTTCCTGAAGAAGAGATATGTTCATTTTCACTTACTGTCTTCCTATATAACCCTTCAGAATAACTAGAACTACTTTGGGAGACATTTCAAGATTTTCCAAGAAATCAGAGCAGTTACAGCTCTCCTTTGCACCTACCACAAGAGAAGAGAGAGCCTAATCCCATCAAAGCCCCTTCTGCATCCGTATATTCTTCAGTCAGTTCCAAACTAGAACTTGATGTGGTTTAACACAAATGGTATATTGTACTGTGCTCTACTTTATCTGTGTATACATTTAAGTGTTTCGCTTTTATCTAGACTTGCAAACTCTGAGAGAGATGTACCATCTCCTGATTCTGTTGCAGTTCCCAGAGAAGCTAACAGGATGCTTGGCATCAAATATGGTTCATGATGAATGAGTTCATGAAAACTGACCAAAAATGTAATGAGGAAGATATATTAATTTACATAAACAATCTAAATCATCTATTTAAAAAAGCTACAATCACCAATGGATTTGACACTTAAAATTCTGAACAGATTAGATTTTAAAGGGATATTTTATCTGTAAAAATCCATTAATTTTAATGAAACAACAAAAAAATCTGCCTGATCTAAAACATAGCGGGGTAGCTTTAAGATCACAGTATGATAATATAACCAAATAAAAAAGAAAAGTTTAAACAAATAGCCCTTTAAACAACATACTTGTATTTTTGGAAGATGAAATGGATCTAACAATTCAATGACTCAGTAGGCAGAGAGCTAAACAATAACCCAAGGAAAGTAAAACAATTCCACTTGCCTAAGCTACATTGTTTACCATGGCTCTTTAGAAGCAGAGCTGGAAGGGCTGGTTCACAATCTGAGGACAAATTGAATAACTTGAAAATAAAGACACTTACTTAGAGTGTTTTCCTTTTGTTTTTTCAACCTACATGCTAAACATTTTTGAAGGTTGCACAGAACTGAGCACTTACATTTATCAATCTCTCTTAAGTATACTTTATAAGCAATTCCCCAAATAAGTAAATCATACTTCTAGAATTCTGCCATACACATAAAAGAGGATATTGCTACTGGAAACGTCTCACAGCATATTTTAAGGCTATAAAAATAACTGCAAAAATATAAAATTGATGTAAATGTAAAATAGATTTCAAACACTTAAAAGCAAATTATTTACTTTTTTCTTAGGTTTTTAGGCAGGAAACACATACGTTCCCCCCCCCCCCCTTTTTTTTTTTCATATTTGGGAGTAAAAAAAAGAATTATTTAGAAAAAGACAGGAGAATACATGGAGAAAACTAATGAAGGAGATACACTGCTCAGTGGTTCTACTCACATGGAGTCAGCTCTGACCAGCTGTCCGTTTTGGCGAACAGCATTTTCACTCATAGAGCGCTCTCTTTTTAGCCTGCCAACTGCACGGATCTGTGGGGCACAAAGAAAGGGAGAGGAATAGAAAATATTCTTAGTAGCCTAGTAGCTACTTAGCATCAAAAGAACCTTAATCCAAGGTTATTCACAAAATTTACAGAGAACATAACCAAGATTGCTGCCAAGCATGAGTACAGGTTAAAACAAAACAAAACAAAACAAAAACCACCTACTTATTATAATGCAGATAAACTTAGGAATGCTTCTTTACCTACTGAAAAAAACTACTTCTGGTTTCTATTTTTTTTTTTAATAAAGATTTATTTATTTATTTATTTGACAGAGAGAGAGAGAGCGAGCGAGAGAGGGAACACAAGCAGGGGGAGTGGGAGAGGGAGAAGCAGGCTTCCCACTGAGCAGGGAGCCGGATGCGGGGTTCGATCCCAGCACCCTGGGATCATGACCTGAGCTGAAGGCAGACGCTTAACGACTGAGCCACCCAGGCGCCCCTGGTTTCTATTTAAGTATCAATCTTACTTGGTACCATTATATTTTTATTTATTGTAATTCATATAATACATTTATATTAAGAACAATTTACAACAGTTTTTAAAGGCATGTATATTATAGGAAATGGGATGTAGTTGTATTACAAATAAATGTTCCAGGCTTCTGGGGTTAAAACAAATTCAGATTTGGTTGGATATTTGAAAACTAGACCAAAAAAAGCCTTGGTACTAGCTTAAAGGTTTTGGCATTCCAGAAATGGCCACAATCTCCCATCCCACATGCTCTCTTCTTACAGAATATATCACTGACCTTCTCCATTAAGGGATAGGATTTATGTTCCCTTCCTTTGCAATTGGTTGGGCTGGTGACTGCTGTAGAGATGATGCAATGTGACTTCTGAGACTAGGTCATAAACAGCAATAAGGCTTCTGCCTATCTTCCCTAAGCCGTTCATGTTTGGAACAGGGGCACCATGATGTGAAGATGCCCGCGAGTCACATGGAAAGGCCCTGTGTAGTGCACCCACCAGCAACTGAGCCAGTATCAACAGACATGGGAGTAAACCGTCAGATGATTGTAGACTCAGGCTATAGAGTCATCCAGAGTCATCCCTAGCTTTGAGACTTCCTAGCTTAGACCCAGATGTTGTAAAACAGAAACAAGCTTTCCCCATCATGCCAGCTGCAAATTCCTCAGACACAGAATCTGGGTCCATGAGCAAAATGAAATTTTGGTTCTTCCTTTTTGTTTTAAGCCACTTAATGTGGGTTATTACAGAGCAATAGAACAATGGTAATCACTAACTTTCCTGTTTAGGGTTTTTTTGTTTTTAACTAGAAATAGCCATGGCAACTTCATCGTTTTTTTTTTAAAAAGTAAACTTTACTATAAAGGACAATTGGTATGTGAACCAAGGAACTTGAAAGTTAAGATTTTAAAAAACACAAATCAGTACCTAGTGATGATTTTTTTAAAAACCTGAGAGTAGATTACCAGGTTACAAGCACCTTCAATGGAGAATAAATCCAGATTCCATGACAACAAAATTTAAAACCACACTATACAGTACATAATTTCAGAGCATGGTTTAAATTTGGTTATGGGTTATGAAACACTTAACCACTTGAGCAAAAGGAAAAAAAAAACACTTCTAGAAACAAAAAAGGAGTCAGTTTGGAGCCTACTGTAAGAGCTCTTTACAGTTAAACCAAAAATAAAAATTAAAGCAATATATATATGTGTGTTAAGTTATATACAACTTAAATATATATATATATAACTTAACAATGTATTGTTATATATGCATATATATACACACATATATATTGGTGTTATACATATGTATATAGCTTAACACCTCCTCAATCCAGTACACTTGATTCAGAAAACAGTACTGGGGTGATCTGTGAGGATCCCAATGATCCCTGCCTTCCTACCTACTGCACAGCTGTGCTCGCTTTCCCTAGAGAACAGCTCTTCCATGTTGCAGGGATCAAGATGAATTCTCTACTATTTCTGCTGTTGTGTTTTGAGAACTAAGATTTAAGCAGGACAGGGAGTGACAGAAGACAAATTATGTCTACAACTTCAACACAGCCTGGAAACTAGAGGATCCTAAGCCTGTTATTTTCACCATCTGAAATCTGATTTAAAGATAACTTACCAGGAACACTAAGCTTGATACTACTGCCATAATGGAGGGAAAAAGCAACTTCAGACAAAAACATACATTTGTCATGCCTTCTAATATGACCAACTTGTATCCTATAATACCAAAGTGCATGGACACAGCCTGAGGTGATAAGGAACATATCTTTTAAAAACTTCCACACTTTAGTTCAGTCATGGTGGTGGTTTTTTCAATCCAAGGTTTTTATTTATTTTTAAAAATTATTTTTTTCCAGCTTTACTGAAATCTAGTTGACAATTCAATTCATTCAGACCCAACTGGCACTGATTACCCATTTAAAAACTTGTATTCAGTCTGGAAGCTGACAAAGTTTCCCAGCTTCAGGTAACCTCCTGTAGGTCTCAGGGTCTTCTGTGTCTGATAATAGGCTTAAAATTCCTCCCTCCTCATTTATACTGCCTAATCAATGCTAAGAACACTAAGAACTGTCATGATTTGGTTATTTTGCAATTTCTTACCCAGATCAGTTTACCGCTCAGTTCCTTTATTAGTTTTCTGTGGGTAGAATCATCAAGCAATGGTCATGTCCCAGAGTTGCCTTCCAAGTACAGATTAGGTATACTGAAAGGGTTCATCAACTTCCTCTCTACCAGCCAAGCCTCCAGATTTTATAAACCCTGTCTATGCAAGGGGATTATCTGCATCATGCTTTAAGCCCTCTCCATGGATTCCCTTGGGTTCTTCAAGCCAGTTTAGGAATCCAAGTGCAGTTACTTTCTGCAAACTTATTCCTCGTATCAGACAACATTTTAGACAACAATTTCTATAGCCTTCTTCATAAGCCACCTTCTTGTAGTCTCCTTTCTTGCCATAGACCAGTGGTTCTCAACTAGGGATGATTTTGCCCTCGGGGACATTTGGCAATGAATGGAGAAAATTTTTCCTTTATTTTTATTGTGATAAACTACACATAACATAAAATTCACCATTTTATTTTATTTATTTATTTTTAAAGATTTTATTTATTTATTTGAGACAGAGAGAATGAGATAGAGAGAGCATGAGAGGGAGGAGGGCCAGAGGGAGAAGCAGGCTCCCTGCCGAGCAGGGAGCCCGATGCGGGACTCGATCTCGGGACTCCAGGATCATGACCTGAGCCGAAGGCAGTCGCTCAACCAACTGAGCCACCCAGGCGCCCAAAATTCACCATTTTAAACTACTATACAATACAGTTTATTTGACGCATTCAAATGTGTAACCGTCACCTCTACCTAGTTCCAGAACATTTTTATCACCCAAAAGGAAATCCTATAATGATTAAGCAGTGATTCCCAATTCCCCTTTTCCTCAATCCAGCGGATTTGGGGGGCCAGGAAGCAGGGCCTCTAACTGAAAGCATGCTATGATTGATACCTTTCCTCTCGCATGACGATACTCATACCTTTCATTATTCTCTGCTATTAAGAACTTATAACCACTAATCTGCTTTCTGTCTCCATGGATTTGCTTATTCTGGATATTTCATGTAAGTGGAATCATAAAATACATGGCCTTTTCTGTCTGGCTTCTTCGATGTAGCATAATGTTTTCAAGGTTCATCCACGTTGTATAATGTATAAGTACTTCATTCCTTATTATGGCTGAGTAAAATTCCACTATATGGATATACCACATTTGGTGTACCTATTCTTCAGTTGATGGACACTGGGGTTATTTCCACCTTTTTTAGCTATTAGAGACATTTCTGATTTTCATGATTTGGAGGATTCCACTGGTATCTAGTACACAAAGATCAAGAATGCTGTTAAACATTCTACAATGCAAAAGGATAGCCTTCACAACAAAGAATTATCCAGTCTAAAATGTCAACAGTGCTGAGGTTAAGAAACCTTGGCATATGCTGTAAAATGACTACTCCAGAGTCAATGATTCAGGGGATCTCACTTGATAGGTTCTGACTAGCATCTGAATGAATCATCAATGCAGCACTCAGGGCCTTACTGCCTCCTCTTTCAATCCATCTTCTAGAAGCTACTAGAATTCTGGTTCTTTTTCCTTTCTCCTCTAGTCAAGAGGTTGATTGTCTTGAAGGCTGCCTGACCCTTCCGTGGACTTGAAATACAGATCATCGTCTTTGCCTTCCTTTCAATAGGCAGCTGGTACTAATGTCTGAAACGCCTCTCTTGCATCTCAGGATTTGGCTCCTGCCACAGGATCTTAACTTTTATAACAATAATATTTAAACATACAAGCTTTTAACATAAATTAGAACATGTGCTAAACACACTACACACATTATTATAGT
Organism: Neomonachus schauinslandi; assembly: GCF_002201575.2. Taxonomy (NCBI): domain Eukaryota; kingdom Metazoa; phylum Chordata; class Mammalia; order Carnivora; family Phocidae; genus Neomonachus; species Neomonachus schauinslandi. Next base: position 181,657,812 of record NC_058405.1, on the reverse strand, counting down.
TAATTCTCACAATAATCTTAAGCACTTGGCATTATTCTTATCTTTCTTTTAGAGATGAGCCTTGGAATTGTTAAGTAAGTTACCCAAGGTTATGTCATTAGTAAGTAGCAAAGTAGGCCTTCAGAATTAGGTCTCATTCTCAGCCTAAGTTTTTCACTCCAGTGCTATGTACTTTGGGCATTTATCACTTTTGACTAAATGTACTCCTACTATTGCAGGAGTAAACCCCATAGGTCTATTGAGGGCAATCCTGGGAAAGTAATCACTCAAGAAAGTGCCTGACTTGCTTTCAATCAGTTCTTCTCACCAAGTAGACAGTTAAGTGGGAGCAGAAAGATCAAAAGGAAAACAAAACTCGAAGCGTATTCTCCCCCGGTAGAATCCTCACTCTAAGATATTATCCACAGCAGCAATTTCCACTGGGAACTTTTGGGGGGCCAGGAAGCAGGGCCTCTAACTGAAAGCATGCTATGATTGATACCTTTCCTCTCGCATGATGATACTCATACCTTTCATTATTCTCTGCTATTAAGAACTTCGTATCTTTGTGTGTTGGTGTCTTTCCCTCACTCATGCCACCATGCGGGAACTCTATCTCACCACACAGGGTCTTACACAAAAGCTCAAATAATGTTTGTTAAATAAATACAATTCTACAAGTATCTCAGTGCCTTTTCACCATGTGAACACTCAAATTTAGTGCTTTTCACCGAGCATATATCTAGAATGTCCAAACTGGCACCTATATTATCTCAGTTACCTCAGCAGAAACTTTCAACCTAAGAACAGGCCATCCCCGGTACCAGGACACTGCACTCCCCTGGGTTATATGGATACTTTACCCTCGTTGGTAAGGACTAACATGAACAATGACACACAGGCAGTTCCACTATCAATAAAAACATGTTTGCACATTGTCTTATACTAGCTTCATGACAACACAGAAGTTCAGAAGCTACAGTGTAAAAGCTGCAACTCTAAGTATCATCACAGGAAAGAAATTTTACAAGATTGGCCCTGAATCAATGGGAAAGGCAAGATCTGAACTTTGCTACTAACACCTCATTAGTCGAAGCTGCCATATTTAGGTCAACAGGGCTATTAATGTTACAAGGTACATTAACTTAGTGAGGCTTTTTAGCAAGCAGGGAGACGAGGTAGTATCAAGGAAAAAAAAGAGCTTTCTTTGCCCTGTTTGCCAGACTTCTTTTGTAACAAAGTGACGCATTAATTTTCTATGCTAAACTCCCAACTCTTTCAGTATTGCTTAAGGTATAACCCCTGGCCATAACTCCTAGACCATGTGAATGTTAATAATTTCCACAAAACTTCCATTTTCCTGAAACATAACATTTAAATTTTAAAAAATTATTTGGGGTATCTACATACCAGAATTTATAGTAAGCAATGGTCCATGTGGAAGGCTTTCATTACATATTGCTAATGTAGGATTTCTAGCTTTCAATCCTCTTTACCTTTTGCTTTTGTCTATATTATTTCAAATTCAGTTGATGTTAAAACTCTACTTACTTCTTCATTTTGAGGGGTTGGAGGAGGTCTTTCTAAATCCAGAAAATCTAGTGGTCTTTCACTTAGTGTAAGTACACGAGGTGGTGTTTTTAGTGCCAGAGGTTTAAAGGGAGTTGACTGAATAAGGTCAAGATCTGCTGGTCTTGAAAATGGAATGTCTTCATTATTTCCTGGGAGTAAAAAAATAAAAAGGAAAGGAGGGAGGTTTTAAAAGACAGTGGTTTTATTAAAATGTATCTGCCACTACACATCCCCTACAATGACTAAAATTAAAGACTGACAGTACAAAGTGTTGGCAAGGATGTGGAGCGATGGAAACTCTCATACACCACTGATGGGAACATAATATGTACAATCAATTTCAAAAACAGCTTGACAGGTTTTCATAAAGTTAAACATAACTTATGGTACAATCTAGCAATTCCACTCCTAGAAATATGAACACACACATCTCTACAAGAACTTGTACTTTAATGAAGCTTTATTCCTAACAGACCCAAACAAGAAACAACCCAAATCTCCATCAATAGGTGAATTCACAAACAAATTGTGGTATATGCAAATAGTGGAATAGGACTCAGCAATAAAATGGAATGAACAACTGATACAAGCAAGAACAGGAAAGAATTTCAAAAAACATTACACTAAGCAAACGCCAGACCCAAGAGTATGAACTGTATCATTCCATTTATATGAAACTCTAGAAGAGATGAATCTAGTCTCTGGTTATAGAAGGGAGATTATGGTTGCCTGGAATTGAGGCGGGAGGGACTTAAGGAGATGGGGGCACAAGGAAACCTTTCAGGGTAATGAAAATGTTCTATATCTAGACTGTGGTAGAAGGTCACAGGAGTATATGCATTTGTCAAAACTCATCAAGCTTCACACTTAAAAATTACATGTACTTTATGTATGTAAGTTATGTCTCAATTAGTTGAATTAGTAAAAAATACTGTCTGAAATTTCAGGCAATTATAATAAAACTTTTGAAAATAATGTAAATTTGTATTTCCCATCCCCTTTTCTAAATAGTATTTTGAAAAAACCCAGAAGTTTTCATAAAAATACATAAAACAAAGACTTATCAGATAACTTTATAAACAAATGTAAAATACCTGCTACAACAATCCTCTCTGGAACCTGCATAATGACACTAGCGTTTGGAACTCCTTCTTGGAATCCTTGTTCCAGGTCAGCATTTGGTGGTGCTACCTTTAATTTCTCCGGGACCCTCATTTGCTGACTAATACCTTCGGTGTACTCCATTTCATACTGAATTCGACTAATTTCCGCCATCTCAGCAGCAGTGGGAGAAGGAAATGCTGCCCCACTCACTCTGTGGGCAAAAATTTAAAGACGGGGTGACTGTTAAAATGTCAGTCTTCTTTACGAAGTGAAGTTAGAAGACAATACCTTGTAGGAAGCGCAAAAGGAGACTTCTCATTTGTGAGTAGTGAATACGTACAAAGGAAAAGTAAAAGACTGAAGAAAATGTTTTCCTCAACATAATGCCTTCTCACTTATCAGCTGAAATGGCACCCTAAGGATATTGGTTAAAAGCAAAATTTAAAATTATTGTATAACCACAAAACAAATGTGCACACACATATACACTACCTTTCTCTCTGCATAGCTATGCATGCAGCTTATAAATCAAAAATGAATGAAATAAAACTTAAATTAAAATTTCCTAGTTAATAATTTGAGGGAAAGCTGCTAGGATTTTATAAAAATAAATTAGGAATTGCTGTCATGCATGAAAAAAATAAAACCTTTTAATGATGAAAATCAAATTCATAAAGTAAATAAGGCTAATTCTAAATTTATTTAAAAAATGTATTCCCCTGAAAAATCACAAGATACAAATTCAAACTTCTCTTACTGAATGTATACCTGGTGACTGAGATGCAATGAACACCAAATATAGAATATGTAGCAATGAATCCTTCCTGGATACATTCGTTTTGTGGGATTAAAAGCTTCACATTAACCTGTATTTAATTTCATATTTACATGTATATTTTTTAAAAAGCATAACATGCCTTAATGGGGAAAGACAGTACAAATGCACTGAATAACTTTCTAAATTAGAGAAGGATCCATGCTTCAGGAAAATGCAGAGAAAAGTTACCCCCAAATACAAAATGTTGAAAGAAGTGTAAAAGAGCATGGTTAGCCGATGGCAATCAGCTTTAAAGCCACTATCTCTCAAGCCTACAGTACCAGCTCAACTGAATAAAATGTCACTGACCTTCCTAGGGGTGTGTCACTGCTTGTTCTTTTACTCATTTTTAATACAGTAAATACACGTCTAGAATAGCTATTAAGATACTGCTACCCTGTAGTTCAGTTTACTTTATACAACAATTCCCCTACAGATCTGAACTTTTTTGGAGGTGTACATAACAACACGGACACTGCTTTTCCAGCTGTAAAAAAGAAAGAATAAAAATCAGTATTTCAACAATTCATTCATAAAAAAAAACCATGAATAAAAGTAAATATCTACTTAAAATTATCTCTAAGACTTGATTTACAAAACCAATTTTCATATTTCTCCCAAACAGTTATTCTATACCTCAAAACTCATAAAGATGATTTTACACACAGTCACTATTTTATGATTTCCCAAACAGGATAATCAAATGTATATAAATATATGAACTCAGAGTAAAAAGAAAAAAAAAAAATTTTGCCATAAGACTCCTTTAATCATTATATTCTGAAAGGGGAAAAAGTCCTTTTCTTTTTTAAGGCTTAAGTACAATACAAGGAAGAAATCATGAAGAGAATGTAAAGGGCAGAAGTAAATATGTCTGACGTAACCTAAAAAATTGATGTATAAGTAATGGTTTCCTTAAAAGGAAATGGCTTCAAAAGCCAAATTACACTGAATTTTCAGCAAAAGATATTATATATAAATCAAGGGCAATAAAAACTAAAGACGGTATAAAGGTGAGTCATACCTGGGGTATTTCCTAAACTCCATGTCAGAGATGTGTTACAACTCTTGAACTACCTCAGTAAGATGCTTAGGAGAGTTCTTGGAGGTTGCTCGAGTGCTAAGCCCTGACAACTGGTTAATTATGACTGCTAAATTGCTTCCTTTATTCTTTACCAAAATGTGTGAATTTTAAGGATCTGGCATGCAGATGGTTTAAAGACTAAGAAAATAGATTCAAAAGACAAAATTTTTACTCACAAATGTGTACCAACTACAGCTTGCTATTTGGCACTATCTGCTTCTGTGCTTCATATTAAATCCTTTAACTCGCTTCAATGTGCCTGTGCTGGATTTAGAGCCACTTTTGTCCCTAGGGGAGAAAAATAGGAGCTCATTGAAAACCTACATGATACCACATTAGGGATTCATTGCTGGAAATCCTCTACATGATAAGTCACCAAAGATACACAACGTTATATTAAGAAACCAATACAACACAGAAAAAATTAACAAGCTTACCACCAATTTTAGTCCCATGGACAGGGCCCTACAATCATTCATTAGTTAATGCAAGATAAGATAAAGAACTGTCATCATTTCTGATTTGAATTTAGAAAGATGTGACAGATGAAAAATACTTAAGTTTGAAAGAATCTTAATACTTATGTGTATATAGATATATATTAAGGAGGAAAAAATGCATTTTGGCTAAATTTTCATTCAGCTATTTTCATGCAATACTTGATTTAATTTCCTATTTATTTCATTCACAACTTTCAGTCAGTATTTGAATTTGAACCTGTAATATATGCACATGGTACAAAGCACACAAGAACATTCAAAGAAAACACAGTGTCCCACCAGACCCTATCCTATAACCACCTAGGTCCCCACAGGCAATCTCTATTATAATTTTTGTGCATCTTTCTAGAGGAGAAACTCTTCCAATACTTGTGTGTAGATGAAGCACAATAAAAACTTATATTCAGATATGATATTAAAAAGAGGTATATCAAAATAATCATAGTCTTGGGACATTATAAATTGAAGTTTTATAATAAACAAGGGACACAAATAACCAGAACACTATCTCCCTGAAATGTGCTGTTCTCCCCACTCCATTTACTGGATTTCAGTCATATTGACTTCCCACCAATACATCATCCCATGAGGTCAAAATTTCATTAGTTTCATTCTATAGCAACATCTTATGAGAATCTGTCAGCCTGTAAAATATCACAGACTTAGATCATAAAGATAGATGCTGAAAAGACAACCTCTAGAAAAAGCCAAATTTTCCTGTAGCCTATTTGAGCTACTTAAATTTAAAAAGTAAATAGAGGGGCGCCTGGGTGGCTCAGTCATTAAGCATCTGCCTTCGGCTCAGGTCATGATCCCAGGGTGCTGGGATCGAACCCCACATCCGGCTCCCTGCTCGGCGGGAAGCCTGCTTCTCCCTCTCCCACTCCCCCTGCTTGTGTTCCCTCTCTCGCTCGCTCTCTGTCAAATAAATAATAAAAATAAAATAAAAAAATAAAAAGTAAATAGAACTTTTCTAAGATATAACACTGTACTGTCCTAATTAGATCAGAATCTATCTTTTTTCCTCCCTCATTAGACTGTAGCATTTTTGGTATTATCTTTTGGCAATACATAAAATAAACTTCTCATTTGGAGTTAAGATATTAACTCCAGGGGTTCTGTCATTAGAATCTATTAGGCAGCCAGTACACGATTCTCCGTCATATAATTAAGGAGACAAAATCTCTCTCAGAATCACAGATGATTTTAGACCTCTAATCTCTAAGCCTACAAGTTCCCAAATACCAGTAATTTACCAATTTTATAGTTTTTTCCACATTCCCACAGCGCATTTACTCTCAACCTACATTTACGTTTTTCTTTAACTCAACTTTTAAACATCTTAAATGTATTTTATTTTTTTACTGCCTTAAATCATACATATATAAATACATGTAACCAAAACATAACTAAAAGAAAAAAATCCTCATCCATATACTATTTAGAATCAAGTCAAATTCCACTCCTGGAAAGTGTCCCAAATTTGGGACAAATGATTCAAGCTTGACTTTCTTATTTTCTATATTAGAACACTGGAACCCAGAGAAATCGTCCAGGAAGTCGCAGAAACAACTTGGATCAAATTGATTGTGGTTGCAAAGATTTATATAATTCTCCAATTATTAAAAAAAAAAAAAGTCCGGTTCTTTATCACTTATTGTGTGGACCTAGTTCAAGGTTTTTATGTAGGTCACCCTGTTTCCGTTCTCTTTTCAAGCAACTATACTTTAAAAATAGGTGCATTAGCAGATCAGGTTGTAGTAATGCAGGATTAATTGTAGTTTGGAAAGAAAAGCCACCAAAAACTTGAAAAAAAAACACAAATCCACAAATTTTAAAACAAGCTTATGAATCCACAGAAAACAAGTTTCAACAGCAGAAGGGAGGAAAGCAACTGCTAAACTTTTTAATCCTGAAACGAGGCAGCCCTATCGGACAGGAAGGGATAGAACACACAATTTCCTTTTGGAAAGAACAGCTAAACCAATTCCCAAGTGTTTGAAACCAAAAAGATAGCAGGTCCTACACATAATTTAATTACACGGGGAGAAGACTACTAAGTATAACTAAGTCGTTCTAATTCTTTCCAAATCCATTTTCCTGAGGGTTTTTCCTTTGGGATCTCATTAGCCGACGAAACTGACACAGAAACAAATGCTTTTAATCTAGGGAGAGAAAACATTTAAGGTCCTTCAGGTCAAGTCTCTCAGTGGATGGGAGCCTTGAATACAACTGGCTCCACACTGGGGAACGAGGGCTGTGGGGCGTTTCTTATCTGCCGCAATGAAAAGCTGTCACCACTTGGAAAGGGTACCCATGCCTACAGAGCGCCCCTTGCTCTAACGCTGTAGGACGCGGCCCGGGGTGTTCTTGCACCATCCAAGGGGCCTCGTCCTGCCGGTGAAGGTCGGAGGCTCGGCGGAACCGGCGCCCGAGCTTTCCTCCTCCGGCTTCCCGGCTCCTGGAAGGAAATCCGAGGAGCAACTAACTCCCAGCATCCACACCTGGGAGCAAGCGTGCTTACAGACCCACCCGACCCGGGGCCTCCCGCCGCCGACCGGCTTCCAGCACCGCCTTTCTTTCCGAACACACGTATTTCCCACAAAGCAAAAAGAAAAAAAAAAAAAAGAACAAAACAAAACAAAAAACTACTTGTCAAGCCGGCTGGCGTCTGGTCCAAGGTCATTCTGGAAGGGGCCAGAGCCTCGGCCGGGAAGGATGAGGGGAAACCCCCAGCAAAGCTCCGCGTTCAAGCTCTCAGGACGCCCCCACTGTTTCCCCCCACCCCTCCCCCAGACTGTCAAAATGAGACCCCGACCTAGAAAGGTGGGGGCAGGTTAGCCCCAAAACGTTCGCAGGAGCGTGTGCTGCTCTCCTCAGGGACCGAGGAGGCGGCGAGGTCCTGAGGAGGAGGAAAGGCCAGAGCCCGGAGGTCGGGACTCGCGGGGACACCATGGACCGGCCGGGGCCACCGCGGGTCCCTCCGTCGGCCGGACGGTCACGGCCGCGGCGATAGGCCCGAGGCCGGCTCGGGCCGCAGGTCCCGGGTCGGGAAGGCATCAGCACTCACCCCTGGGCCCGCTGCAGGGTCCCCGGCGAGGGCCGCCGCCCGCCGGCTCCCGGGGCGTTCGGCTGGGCGCTCCTAGAGGCGGTTGGCCGAGCGCACTGCGGCGCCGGGGCAAAGCACCGGCCGGAGCGGCCCAAAGCGGGCCGGCAGAGACGCGAGAACGGCCGGGGCTGGCCCTTGCCAGGAGCCGTAGCTGAGGCGGGTTCCTGGTCATGTGACGCAGGGAAGGGCGGATGTGAGGCTCACGCACAGGAGCGGGGGCAGTGCGACGGCGATACGGGGACATATTTGTTGAGGGCAAAGTGCGCCAACCGGAGGCAACAACCCTTATGTGGTTTGAGTTTGGTTCACGCTTGAACTTAACTAGAGTTCGTGATCTGTAAGACCCACGTGTTTACAAGGTAAACCTTCGATAGCCAGTTAAAATGACTATTTTTCAGGACTGTTTGCATCAAAATCTCTGTGGCGTGAGGCCTAATACTCTGAATATTCCACCAACTCTGCAGGTGATACTCCAGTTTTGATTACTGGTCGAGCCCTCTAATTATTAGATGTCTTCTTGACAGTGACCGCTGCCCTGACTGGCTTCACTAATCCCTCACTATGAGAATGCTGGAAAAGGAGAAGTTCGGTTTTACAGTAGTTAGCAGCCTTGTTTGGCTTCGGGAGAGCCCTCTCTGGATCTAACCAGGTAACTAACTTCCCGTGGGAAACTCGGTGCTATGCTCCCCAACATTGGGACAGACTGAAGCCAAATCGCGGGGTATTTTGTATGCCTGAATTTTAGCAGTCGAACAAGGACATACACATGAGTAGGTACTTCTCTAGAATCTAGAGATATTCCAGAGCGGTTACCATTCTTCAAAATAATTTGGGAAGCACTTTGAGAATTATGTTCTTGGGTCCCTTCTTAATAGTGGCAAACCATTCTTCTGTGAGAATAGATAGATTTTAGGAATGATGCGTCATTCCAAACCAACCTTTTGGGGGAGGATAGAAAGACCAAGCTGGGTAAGCCATCCATAACCAAGACTTGTGGAAATGAGGGCCCTGCTGCTTCCCACACCCTTCCACTTCTTAATTACTTGCAGTTTGAGTTTTACTCCTGCCCCCTCCGCACAAGAAAAACGTTTTGAACAAATGAAGGTTGTGAACCAGTTGCCAGATCCAGTCTTCTCCTTTAATTCTGATCACCCTTAATCTTCCTGAATCATTTGATTCTGTTAAAGGAGTCAGTGTGGTACATGAAACCACCAAACATTGGTAGATTCTCAACGGGAAAAAAAAAAAAAGGCTTTTTCTCTCCCTTACCTGGAAACTCTGCCCCCTTGTTTTTTGTGATACAGCTTCATGCTGGGTCTTCCATCATTAATGTGGACATTCCTGTCTAGGATTCAATCCATCACTGACTATCTTTGCACCCATAACTGCCTCAAATCTTTTGTGGGGAAAAGGTGGCATATAAATCTAAATAAATTAGCACATACATTTCGTCTCATCCTGTTGCACTAGTTCTAGCCAATTCTTCATAAGTGCCCCTTTAGAGTTTTAATCCTAACAGGGTTTCAAACTCAAATTTTCTCCTTCTTCCCAGTCCAAATACCTTCTCTTGATTTTTTTTTCAGTTAATGGCAATATTATTTTCCAATCACCAAGTTTCCAAATTCTGAAGTCATCATTCACTGTCTCTCAAGCCCCCATCCTCAATGCCAACTGCCCACTTTCTCTGTCTGTTCTGTTCCCACTGCTAAATCACTACCCATCATCTGGGCTGATAACCTTTTAATTGGCCTCCCGAGCTCCAATCATTTTTCTCCTCTAATTGTTACCAGAGGTTGAATCCACAAAGAACCTAGTTTTAAAAATTGTGAAATCCCAAATTTGAAGCCCCAGGTTTAAAAGAAATTGATGATTTATAGTTCTCTACAATTCAAAAGTCCATAACAGCAATCCAGTAATTTTTAAAAACACTTGAAATTATGAAATAGCCTGGCAAGGGCAGTATATAAAATACTGGGTCTTCTAGGTTACTGTTTATATGATCATTCTACTCTTGTCAGAATCTTCACTGCTCTTATACCGGCCAATGAAATACAAGTTTAACCTGGTATTTGAAACTCTAGCTAATATGGCCCTAACTCCTACAATGCCAGTTTATTTACCACTGTGTATGTGTATGCACATGTGATGTTTACATATACAGAGAATACATATATTCCATATATTCCTATCTATTCCATGTATGTTCTTGTACTCTATATATTCTTGACCATTAATTATTCTCTGAGATTGCTTCGTGCTTTCCTAACTACTTACCCTTATCCATAATATTCCTGCTACCTGGAATGCCATCCTGCTTCTGGCCTCCTCCTGCTTCTTGAAATCCTAACTGCCCTAAAAGGACCACCTAAAAATTTCTTCTTCCATAATTATTTCCTGAGGCCTCCAACTTTTGAATCACTATTTGTCATCTCTTATGGCACTTATTCTGTCCAGTGTTATAATTAATCTATGTATTTGCCTTATTTTCAGTCACCAGATTAAGTTCTATGTTTGAGACCAAGGTCTATGTCTCACTCATCTGGATGTCTTCTGTGGAGCGAAATATCTTGAGCATGCTGTAGGTCTTGCGTATAAAGTGATGAGACCTACTTCCTGGTTTGGCTGATAAACCCAATTCCAAAGCAGTAGTTTAAAAAGGTTTTGAGCAATGTCAGCATTTTTAGAAAAACTATAGAGTCTACAAACACCTGGAGAGGGTCATATTTTATCTGGATGTTTAGATTTAGCCTGGTTATTCAAAATCAGTTACTTTTTCCTCTGTGTTTGGTTGTTTCTCAGTTTCCAGTAGGCAGAGCTGGAAATAGGATGAGGTGAACTAGGCAGTGTTAGGGCTCTGCAAGTCCCCCATCAGTAGGTTGCTAAGAATCCATTAGAGACTGATCACAATTTTTCCTTCCAAACACACTTGCAAGTAGAGAGAGAGAGATCACAAATACAATGTTCATCCCTCTACTTGCCAGCGGTAAAAATATGTTCATTTAAAGGTATTAACACATTTTTTTGGCTCAAAATGTTTTCAATGTAGATTTTTTGGCCCAATTATTAAAATATTTCTAATATATTTGAGCAACAATCTTCTTTGTCTTCTTAGAACTATTACCCAAGATCACTGTTCAGTTTCTTCCTTTGATAATCTTGATTGGCATTTAACACAGCCTGAAAGTTCCTTACTTACAAAATTTCTTATTTTGTATATTAAAAGCATTCCTCTTTACCATTTTTCTACATTTAAAATTTTATGAATATTTTTCCTTGAATGAGGAATATTCATATTATAAATGGGAAACATTTATCAAAATGTATGACCCATAATTTCTGTAATCTATATGTTTTCTTACTGATTTGTAAAAATTTCTTAAATACCCTAATAGAAAATGAGCAAAGATGTGATTACGCCCTCCAAAGGAAAACAAAAAACAGGCACTAATACAAAATAAGCAAATACAAATAAAAATAAAAAAGCAAATACTAGTTAATTAAAAGAGCAAATACTAATTAAGTGATAAATATGCAGCATCACTGGTAGTGAGCAGAATGTAAATTAAAATGGGATAGGCAAAATTGTAAAAGAACAGCTATATCCAGAACTGGTAAAAGCATATGGAGATGGGTGTTTACATTGTTGATATAACTGGAAATTCTAACCTTCCTGGAGAACACTTTTTGTTTTTTTAAGGTTTTATTTATTTATTTGATAGAGACACAGTGAGAGAGGGAACATAAGCAGGGAGAGTGGGTGAGGGAGAAGCAGGCTTCCCGCCCAGCAGGAAGCCCAATGCGGGGCTTGATCCCAGGACCCTGGGATCATGACCTGAGCTGAAGGCAGCCACTTAACGACTGAGCCACCCAGGCGCCCCTGGAGAATATTTTTATATGTATACCAAAGACCTAAGATCCTGTGAGTCCTTTGATTCTATAATTTTTCTTCTAGAGATTGATCCTGAGGAAATAACTGGAAAATGTTAAATGTGTACAGTATTTCCATAATAAAACTAAATTAAGTGTCCATCAATTGGGGGATTCATTGACTTATGTTGTAAATCCATGCAGTGGACTATGGTGTAAATAATGATTAGTTCTTGTCTATTGATGTGAAAAAATATCCATAGAGTATTAAGTTAAAAAAAAACTGGTTACAACCAGCATGTTTTTATTCTATTTTTGTTCAAAAACATATTTATAGGGAAAAACTCTGGAAGGGCATATACCTTAATTATTTTGGGTGAGGGTGACTGGTTAGATCATGGCAATTTTTATATTCTTCATAACTTTTGTATTGTCTGTTGTTTTTACAGTGAACATTTATTTTTACAATTCAAAAAAATTATTTCTACTTTGAAAAAATAAGACCAGAAATAATTTTTTCAATTTTATTTTTAGACAATACAATAAAATAATTTTAGCTATAATTACAGAAATATTAGTCCATTACAATATTGTAATGTTGACAGGATATAATATAAAATATTCAATATATTTTAAATATATTTCATTTGGTTATAGAGTAAACATTAAATTAAGTTTAGTTGCAGTAAGTTACATTTGCTGCATAGTAAGTCTTTGTAAGTTAAATTAGCAATAAAATTCAAATTCAGCATTATTGTAATACTTTTATAAATAAGTTAATAATGTTTACCTTGCAAAAAGAGAGACTGCTGAGAAATCCATTATTTTAGTACACTGTGAAATTCAAAAGTTGAAGCCCCATTTAGAAAAGAAACAAGTTATTTACATTTTATCTACAAAGTTAAGTCTTCATAACATTGTAAGCTACTCATAGGCATCTGGAAAGTAATGCATGAGAGCTGTGTTTTAAGGCTCAGTCTCAAAGGTATTACTGAGCAACTGTTAATATGGCTTCACTGGAATGTAAGGCTTTAGCATCACCTGGCTTCCTCAGAAGTTAAACACTGCTAAGAGGGCAAGAGAACACAGAGGCTTGGATAAGCAGAGGCCAGTAATTAGGCATTAGCACCAATCTAGGGCTTTTACATATTAGTAAAATTAGACGATCTTAGGATTGTTTGTGATTTTGGACTTTAAAGTGAGGCACAGATGGAGTAGTTATGGCCAGCTGTACCTCGTAACTGCCTGTAGAATAGTTTCTTGGCTGTTTACCTACAGCACTTTGTTCTTAATTTTGAGTGTGTCGGAAATGACGTGGAGGGCTTGTGAAAATGCAGATTTCTGGGCTTTACCCCTAGAGTTTCTGAATCTGTAGGTCTGAGGTCAGCCCTAAAATTTGCATTTGTAGCAAGTTCCCAGAGGCTGCTGATGCAGCTGGTCCAGGGACCACACTTTGAGAACTATTGTCCTATAGAGGGTTTGTGGCCATCAGTTAGCCCCTATATGCCATTATGGAACAACTGGGACAGGAGGACATTTTTAGAGCAAAAAAGTCTTAGTATCAGGTGAGTCTAAGTAAATAAGCTAAGTAGAATGCCCTTTATAATGTTTAAATGTAAAAATGGCTTGAGAGCAGTCACCTGAGCAGTGAAGGGTGGGAACCGAGGTCACAGTCTGTGCTGTCCTCTGGGGTCCCACCTTCACCTTCATTTACAGAGCAACTGAGACTGAAGCAATAACCTGAATTTAAATATCAGCACCACCAACGCCACCTGGGTGGATCAGGAAGCATCTTCAGAGCTTTGCCTCAGGATACCTGGCCTCTGAGATCCATCAAATAGTGCTACCATCAAGTTCAAGTGGTTCTTAGTGTCTTGCAGATCTATGTTTTCTTAACGTTGTTCCTACTTTGGCTTCTCTGATGCCTAAGAGAAGCTAGATGTCCTGGGCTTTCCCTGGGCAGAGATCTTTTTGTAAACCTTTATTGAGGCCTACTGAACGATGATGATGGAATATAAGAACAGTGACAAAGGAAGAAAAGTGGGGGAAAAGCCAGCTCAGATAATGTGGGAGTCTTAACAGCAACAGTAAGTTAGTTACCTTTTCTGGGATATCAGATCAGAAACATTAGTCTCTTTTTCTCCCTCTTCCTATCTGTAATTTAGCACAGTGCCTGGGGCATGGCTTGGTGCTAAATGAAATGTTTGTTCAGGTGAATTAAGTAACCTTGGGAATGTATCAACACACTGAAAAGCAAGTCTTAAGTCTTATATCTGCAAAGCTATACAATTTGTGCATTAAGATTTTTACAGGACTCTTTCAACATGGTTGGTGAGACTATGTAATATAAAACACATAATTTTTTACAAAAGAATTAGAGAAGTAGTCAGGGAATAAATCTGGAAATATCCATGTTACACGGAATATGAATGGATCACAACAAAGGAAAAATATTTTGAGCCTGATTAGCCAGCAAATGTCTTAAGTTTTCTCAACATTTATAGGGATGGGGATAAAGTACATATCTAATAAGTAGTATCCTTGTTATTTGGGTAGGTGAACTGGTAAAAAAAAAAAGATACATTTCAGAGTGTGTGTGTAACATCATCCTATTAAAATTAATTCACTAAGGGTAAAAATTTTTTTTATTTATTTTTTTTTAACTAAGGGTAAAAATTTGAATGCAAGCAGGTTACATTGCTGCGGTGAAATGAATTCAATGGACAAACAAAAAATCTTTCTAAAAATATGAACAAAACCATTCAGGGAAACCCTCTCTTGGCCTTAGTCTTGGGTACACCTGAAAGAGCCCTAGAATAACCATGAACCTTAGTTCAGTTCTGGTTTCCTCAGGCTTTAGTTTACTGAACAGGTCTGAAAGTCCAGTCCAGTTAACGAGGCGCCATTACTCCACCTGACCCCGTCTCCATCCAGTCTCAGGGGCTAAAGGGGGTGGTGGCACAATCTAAAACCCATTTAGCCTCTCTGAGTTTCAAAGACTGGAATAGAAGGGGCAAATCTTGGGCATCCAGTGACCAAATAGCTCTTAACTTGTAGCATGAGACTTTATACAATTGCCATTGAGATCATGCAATGGATACAAGTGGCATAGGATTTCAATGGTATTTTTTGAAAAGTCTCCTGCCTTGCCCTAGGAAACTTCACAAGAGCACAGATTTAGATACCAGGATGGCAGAACTGACTTAAAAGAAATGCTTTGTTGTGTGGGGAAACAAATAGAAACTTTGTACCAAGTCATCACAGAACCATATTGTTTGGTTAGAGAAAAATACCTAAATAAATGTATATTCTGCATCATTACTTGGTTATTTAGGATGAAAAATAACAGTTCTGTTTTTCTTTTGATTTCTTCATTGTCTTCTCTTCATGCACACCCGACAGCGACTTATTATCTTTTCTAACTCCCCAGCTTTCACAGTTGATGGAATAGGTTTTCTGAAATAAAAGCAAAAACGCAAACAAAAAAATCTCATCAATGTATGGATAAAGAGGGAATACTTGCTGGGTTTGAGATTTATTAATAAATATTGTAGCTCATCTACGGGGCACCTGGGTGGCTCAGTCGGTTAAGCCTCTGCCTTCGGCTCTGGTCATGATCACAGGGTCCTGGGATTGAGCCCCACCCACATGGGGCTCCCTGCTTAGTGGGGAGTCTACTTCTCCCTCTGCCCCTCCCCCTGCTTGTGCTCTTTCTCTCTCTCTGAAATAAATTAATAAAATCTTAAAAAATATTGTAGCTCATCTAAACTTTATTATAGGAGGCATATTTCTGAAAGGTATATATGTCAACATTTTATAATTTAGTTGTATTTCAGCAGCAGTGAGGAAAACATAGGCTGTGATGCAAACTTGCAGATTCTCTATTTTGTAATAAAAACCACCCTTACCCTTTAAATAGTCTGTATTACTCACAAGTCTTGCTGTACAGTAAATTAAGAGCAGCAGATCATTTCGTGGTTTCATTCAGTAACTTGCTCTAAGTTCATATACAAATGTTAAATATATTTGGTGGGTGGCAAAAATCACATTTTTGGCTCTTTATTGGTGTAGTAGTACAAACCCATGGCTACTTGTTGACTGTAGAACACTTGTAAACAGGGTTTTGTTGGCACGGGGAGCTCTTTTAAATGTGCGTTCATCAACACACAGGTAATGAAAATCTAACATGGCAACCTCTGAATAGTTCTGCAACTGAGTCATCAGATTAAACTTGCCTTTGAATAGTTACCTGAACATTCTTTGGGGGTTTAATGAAGCCAACCAGAAACTGTAGGAATTTGAATAGTAGTTGCACACTCCTCTTCCATGACATTCTATAAATGGACTGGCTCGGAATTCTTCCAGGCAGGAGCCAGGGGAGGCCAGTGCTTGCCCAGCGCCCTCAGAACCCGCACTTGTGAACTATCACGATAAAAATATCTGGATAAGAATTCTGTGCATGGTGTTCAAATTTTCAGTGCTCTACTTTTTTTTTTTTCTTGTAATAGTAAGAAAAAAAATAGTATGAAATAAACTTCTTATGCTTCTTTACCCAGATCTGCTAATACTCCAGGTACTTTCCAAGTTGAGGATTAGTCATCAAAAAGAAAGGAAAAGCTATTTCTTCTGCCTGAAATGCTCCTTTTCCTCAGTCAGCTAGCTCGTTCTCATAGTTCAGGGGTCTGCTTAAATATAACCTCTAGGAGGCTTTCCTTGACCTTGTCCCTTTCACAGTCTCCTGTTTCCTTCAGAGTACCGATCACCATCTGAATTCATTACCATTATGGTTATTTTGTCTTCTTGCTTGTTGTCTACCTTCACCACTAAGATATAAATTCCATGACCAGCAGGAACTTTGGTTCATTGTTGGTGTTCTTCTTAGTGCTTAGAACAGTCATGGCACATGGTAGGTGTTCAATAAATACTTGTTGAATTAATGGTTGAATGAATGGATGTCTGTGAGTAAAGAAGGGGGAATAATGTGTCATAACTGATGCTATACAAAATATGAATAACCACCAACCACATATGTGTGGCTATCAGAATCATTGATGGTCAGTCCATAGATTTTTTCATTTAGCACTTAACATCTGGGGCATCTTTCTTTAAAAGGCTTTTTCTCTTAGCCCCCATCTTCATATGAATGTCAAAGGGGCATAGTGTAAGGCAAAAAGAGTTTGGAGCAGACAGACTCAGGTTCAAACCCTAGCTTTACCACTTCCTAGTTGTGAGACCCTGGGGTCTTCATTTTTATTTATGAAACTGTAGAAGACAGGAACTACCTCCAGGGCTTCCATAAGAGTTATGGAACAACCATAACTCTTCCATAAGAGTTATGGAACATCTATATAAAGCAGCTGCCGCATTAAAAAAAAAAAAAAGGCATTCTATTACTAATATGGCATTACTCATCACCTAAATGTCTTATTTAGAATTTGTGGGTAGAGTCATTTTTTTTAAATGCTCCATTATTTACAAAAAACCAACTTACTTAAAAAGAGTATATTTCCAGATTTTAAAGCAAATGTCCATGGAATATTGTGCACATTAATGTCAGGCAGCATCATTCTTGGAGGCCACATTTCACCCAGTCCAATGTAAGGTTCTAAGGGTAATCTTTACTGTGAATTTGCTGTTCCTTTCCTCCTTACCATGATAAACGAAAATCCTTTCCAGAGAGAAATCCAGCCATTGGGACATGAGGGAATGTCAGTGGTTTGGCTGTGAATGGCTATTGCATTCGTAGGACCTTCACAGACAGTGCATCTGTAACGTGAAATACAGAATATGGCAGCTGGGGCATCTGGGTGGCTCAGCTGGTTAAGTGTCTGACTCTTGGTTTTGGCTCAGTTCATGATCTCAGGGTTGGGAGATCGAGCCCCGCGTCAGGGTCCGAGCTCAGCATGCAATTTTTCTCTCTCCCTCTGCCCCTCCCCCACTCACACTCTCTCTCTCTCTCTCTCTCTCTCAAATAAATAAATAAAATCTTAAAAAAAAAAAAAGAATATGGCAGCATCGCCACTTTCTGCACCGTGATGTGCTGCCTTATGTTCCGTTACAAATGAAATGATTCACCTGGTCCCATCACAAAACTAAGGGATTAGATCTTTACCTGCTAATATAAGGCTCCAGGGCCCTGCCAGTAATTGGAGCCATGTCCATCGGCATCAGAGCTGGAGTTGACAGCCAGTATGAATAATCATTTCGAGATGCAAAATTACATACATCATTGATGTTACAGAACAAGAATGGCATTGTGGTAAACCGCTGCAGACAGCTGCCAAGAGTTCCTAATGAAACATCAGACTGAGTATCACTTTCAGTAAGTTAAAATTATTTTGAGCATCATTACTAGGTAGAGGCTAATTAAAACAACCTATGGCAAGAATAAGACAACCCAAAAGTTATTTGCAGAATGTGTTATTAAAAAGTTTTTATGATGATAGAAATCAAAGATCCAATAAAAGCAAACAAATTCTCCTTCTCCTCCCACCCCCTTAATACTCCGGGTGACCTTTTCTAATCAGTTTAGCACTTGCGGACTAGTCGAGGTCAGTTGGGAAAATGTCTTTGTTTCAAAGTATTCCCAGTTCTTCATATATATATATATATATAAGAGCTAATAACTAAGCTTCAGAAAAGATGCTGCTTTTAAGATTAAAAAGCAAACAGATGATTTAAGTGATTGAAAATTGTTTGCATTGAAGAGGATGAGCTAGACTGACATTCATTAGCTAGGCTCCTTCCAGAGCTGTACATTCCAGAATGAAAATTAGACATTAGGCCAATGTTGTTTTATTTACTCTCTTTAAAAAGTGCTGTAAGGTACTCAGTCTTGTTCACACTTCAGAGAGAAGTACCCCCATGCTATAAAAGTTGACAATCAGTATGTGGAACAAAATGACTGAAAAGTAGGACTGGGACATTACCCAGGTCTTGTCCATGGGCTTGTTCATTTCCTTGTACAAAAAGAAGAGAAAACCCGCTATAGAGTGGCTCTGTCCCTTCTGGACAGGAGGGAATCGCTGTGGTCTGACTATGCCTGGTGAAGATAAAGCCTCTCATCATTGTCGCAGTTACACGTGGTCCAATGTGTCCAGGTTTCCCCTTCAAGCCTGGGAGTCCATCTGATCCAGGTGGTCCTTTAAAAAACACATTGTACGTGTTGTGATACAAACAAAACCTCAAACTCATTTTCCCAAAGTACTAATTTCAATGTTTATGTATATTTGTGGAGCCCCACTTTAAGGGGTCCTAAAGGAGAGTGGCTTACAAAATGGCCAAACAATATTGAATGTTGACTAGTTTATCGCACAATGCCTCTTCTTATAAATATCTGTGTATATTGTATGATGAATTTTTGAGATCAGGTCTTCTTTCTCTTTTCCTTCTGTGGTACCTAGCACAGTGGCCTGCATCTAGTAGGTCTTATGTACATTTTTTATGTACGAGTGAATGCATCCTACGACGTGGGTGACTAAGTCAAATACCTATTTGTCTATTCAAGTGGATAATAAAAAATTACATGTGCTTTTGCTAAAGTCAGTAAACACTCATGGAAAACACCGGAAGTTCTTTTTAAAGGTGTAAACTTCGAGAAAGTTTTTACTCAATTAGTAAGGCAAATAGGAACAGAAAATACTTTTTTTTTTTTACTGTTAAAAGTTACTTTCTTTTATCTATATGAGTTTAGGGCAAAGTAAGTGGTTTTTATACTTTTTTTCCTCTGCATTAGAGTAGGCAAATACATGTTTGTCACTTTCTAAATAAGGATCAGAGAGCTCTCCTTTCTCTCCATCCTCCTGTTCTTTCCTCTCCTTTTATTCATCAGATAGCTATTATTTATGATACCGGCACTGGCTTCCGTCCCCCTTTGGACCCTAACCCATTTCCACTAACAGTGCACCCCAAGCTCCACCCAACCCACCTCGGTTCCTAAAGAAATGCAAGAGGGTAGAGACTGTTGGATTTGGGGCCCACGAGTCAAGGGAGGTGTTATTGTTTCCCACAAACAGCCAGGCCTTGGAGTCAGGCAGTGCCCCTGTGTAGTCTTGCCTCATAAGTCAGTGCCTTTTCCCAGGATTTGTTAAAGCCCCAAGATTCTATATTTTTCCGTCTACCCATCATTCCTATCTTTTCCGGGGTCTTGGCTTATTCTTTGAAATTAAAAATTAGGTCATACCTAAATTCACCAAAGTCTCATGTCTTACTTGAGTCATCCAAAATTGTATGTTTTTAATATCAGATAGAGAAGATGCACCTTCTTCACTTTTCCCCACATCTACCCTCATTCCCAGGGGGCTGTAACTGGCCACAAGCAAAAGATGCCTCCAGATCTCTGCACAGGAATTGTGATTAGAGGAGCAGGACAGGACCTGGAGGTGAGCTGCCATGCAGGTATGCATGATCAAGGATCTTCTGCATTTCTGAGAGAGGCCAGGTGAGGCATTTGTGGCATCAGGACTAATTCTGTCTACTTGCGAATGATTCTCAACACAATTTGTATTGTAGGACCCTCACTCTCGCGAGGGCCCCATTCTGAAACTTGGTCAATAAAGTTTTTAATTAGTAGAATTAATTAGTAGAATTACTAATAAAAGCTTTACATTTTCCCACTTTGGAAGACACATTTTAAGGAAAGTTGAATGATTAAGCGTGCTCTAAAGTGCACTCATGACAATACTAAATCATGAGTGATTATGCAATTAATATCATAATTAATATTATTAGCATTATATTTGAATTTTTAAAGATTTAAGTCTCTAGTCTTTACAGTTTTATTATAGTGGATCTGGTCATATGTCAATAAATTGGAAAATTGCATTTAGAATTTTTTTTATTTAACAAAATCAGCATTTCTAAAAAATAAGTTTTGGATATGTGGGTATTTTCTAGAAAGTGCTTTTGAAACTTCTGCAGAAGGTAGATTTTGATCCAGGTATATCAAATTGACATATATAACTTATGTTCAGACTAAATTTTTTTTTTACAGGAGAGCAGATCTACACCTTTATTTATTTTTCAGTAAGTTAAATCCTTGGGGGGTACAGCATCACACGGATTCTGTGGTCAGTGGCTTTAGCAGGAAGGTTGCTTTGGAATTTGGCAGAAGCGGGAGCATGAGTTACTTTTCCCCAGGTTACTCTGGCTTTGTTCAGTTTGCCACCAGGTCACTGTGTTGTTCTTTGCTTTGTACACATAAGCAAGCACATCTCTTGCCTAAATAGAATTTAGTTTCATCTCCAGCATAAACACCTTCAATTTTAAGAAGAGCTGTGTGCTTCCTCTGGTTCTGGAGACCCTGTGTATAGCCAGCAAAAATGGCCTTCGACCATAGCCTTCTAGACATATTTGTCATTTTTGGCATCCTGTTCCCAGCAGGCCCCACATATTTGCCCCCGAAGTTCAGCACCCTTACCTCCACCCTAAAATATTCAAGAGGACCTTTTTCAGAGTAACACATGAGCTGTTCAGTCATTCAGTATTCACAAATGGCATAGCATAGTTGAAAGATGGCTTTCCTAGATAAAGATACAAAGTTGCTCTTCTATTCACATCAAGACAATATTTTTTCGAACTATGTACTTATGTGCCACTCCTATAAGTAGATATTATTAAATAAGTACTCCTATAAATAATTAAAAACAGTACTGACCCTTCCAAAAATAGATTCATGCTTTATTAGGTCTACTTGTCCCTAGGCTAAAAATTTGGAGTACATGTGCCCAGATAAGAGATAGGAAGAATGGTGTATTCCAGTAACTCTTCGTGTTTCATCTTCTTCCAAATGAACATTTTGTTCCTGGCTTTCAATGTGAACAACACAAACTGAAAGACCTGGATGACTCTTAGAGTCATGTATTCAAACAAGACTTCTCTGTATATTGAAACAGCATTCATTCAGTGAAGAGAACAAACCAGCTGTATATTTACCTTGCTCTCCTTTACAACCTTTGTTTCCTTTTTCTCCAATTGGCCCAGGAGTTCCTGGTATTCCATCCTTGCCTGGTTTACCTCTTGGCCCACAGGGTCCTAGGCAAAAAAACTACACTGTGTTGAATGGTTCATACAGGATAAAACGTAGGGTAGCCAACCATCCCAGTTTCCCTGGGGCTTCCCCAGTTTCCGCAATGAAAGTCTTACAAACTGAGCTGCGGACAAACTGGGACAGTTGGTCATCCAGCTTGTTATACCCTCAAAAACAAACTAGGAACATACGAAATAACAGCAGTTTAGAATTGTGCTGCCATTTTGATTGACGCTGTTCCAGAATTTGCTATGCCCTTGTACTGATCAAAGTAATATCTCTCTTATATCCCAGGTAATTCAGGCAAACTTAAACATAACCATTCTGCTCAGAAGGCTATTACAGTGTGCTAACCCCAAACAGGGGGTTAGTTCAGTTTCCATAAACCAATACTTGGAAAAGATTTCATAAGATTAAGCATACATTTACATTTACTGCTCTTCCAAGTGCTGTACAAAGTGTGAGAAAAGTGTACATACACAGAACTCAGGTTTATTCAGGCAATCATTTTGAAATAGAGCTCTAAGACTGAGAGTGTCAGAGAAGACAGACATAATACTTGAGCTTAATAAAAAACACCTGTAAGTGCCCTAAAGTCTATTTCCTCAAGCTTATACTATACGCAACAGTTTTCAGTAGATTCAAAAGATCTTTTATCTGCTGGTCAAGAGTAAAGTAAGTTCAATCCTAAAACTGATTGTAAAAAACACTGTAACGTGTAACATTTTCTGTGAAGTTGTATCGCTTGCATCCAAAGCACTTTGCAGGTATTTTAGTTTGACCCCTTCCTAGTAATCCATGTCAATGCTGCCAGTGCCACACCTAGAATTCCTGGTGGCCCCGGTGGCCCAGGTTCTCCTTGCATTCCTGGTCCTCCAGCACGGCCAGGTGGCCCTGGGCTTCCTGGAAGGGAGATGATCTTGACGGTGCCAGGGTCTCCACGTACACCTATTGATATGAACATAAGAGAATGATGACTTCACTGATGAGTTACCTTTTCTTCATGAAGAGCAACACTAAGGAAATAATATTTACCGGGTGGTCCTTTTGGCCCAATTTGCCCTGGAGGTCCAGCTGGTCCTAGAAATCCTGGATTACCCTTCTCCCCTTAAAAAAAAAAAAAAAAAAAGGTGATTTGATTTCATTTAGAACAATGGGTTCCCTAGCTCTTCAGGTTTATGATCAACCGGAAGAATAGACACTGGAAGTTAGGACTAGAGGTGCTGGGCACTGTGATAATGGCTACAACTTTTGGCATTTTATTTGGACTCCATTGGTCATGTTTAATGTCTATTAAACAATATACTCTAGAAGTTGGCATTAAGATCTTGTAGTTTAGTATAGAAGGAGAAGAATTCCTAAGAGTTCACTTTTTAAGTCCAGAAACCAATTCAATTTAATATTTGACTTAGAGTATGAAGTGACATTAAAACCTCTTTTAGTGCTTATGTCGATTGTTATAGTCATCTGTTTTCTTGGCTTATTACTCTAGATTTACTAAGAGCCTGTTATGTTAGGAACTCTCATGAACACATATAGAATATCTGCTTTCATGTAAACTTTCCAAATGGTACGATTTCTCTCCCAAATAGTCTTTGACAGGAATAAAAGTTTACCAAGAATCACTGATTTGGAGAAATACTCTCTTTTTAAAAATCTTGAAATATTGTAGCTATTACATCTGATCACTTAGAAAGACTTTAATACTAAATATGGTATTCACAGAAGAAGTACAAGGGGTCCCTGGGTGACTCATTCGGTTAAGTGCCTGACTTTGGCTCAGGTCATGATCCTGGGTCCTGGGTCCTGGGACCTAGCCCTGCGTCATCAGGCTCCCCATTCAGTTGGGAGTCTGCTTCTTCCTCTCCCTCTCCCTTCGCCCCTCCCCCTGCTTGTGCTCTCTCTCTTTCAAATAAATAAAATATTTTTAAAAAAGAAGAAGAAATACAATAAAATAATTATAGTACCAAAAGTTAACTGGAAACTACACTCTATCCACTTGGTATCAGAACTTAAGGAAGATGTCCATATTTATATACATCAGAAGAAGCCTAACCATTTTTCCTTTTGGGGATTAAAAATTTACAAATAAAGTACAAACTTGTCAGTAGTGCCAGCTGATAGATGGTGTTATTCTGAAATCTAAGAAAAACTGTAGGTGTTTCATGGGACATATTTCAAAAGAACTGATTTTATGAATCTCCCATCTAAATACCTCTAAATATTTCACCGGAATGTTTTTCTCTAGTGAAGCCTTTATATAATTTTTTTAAAAGATTTTCTTTATTTGAGAGGAGAGAAGGACAGGGGGAGGGGGAGGGGCAGAGGGAGAGGGAGAAGCAGACTCCTGGCTGAGGGCAGAAATGTGAGGCACATCTGGATCCAGGACCCCAAGCCTTTATATAATCTTTTCCAATCTTAGATATTTCTGTTCTGAGAGGTAGGGAGTGACAGGTGGGGCACGTTTCTCAGGCTGCCTGCCAGTGTTCACCCTTCCCCGCAATGTCTAGTGGGACTCCTCAGAATCAATTGCTTTGATTTATTCTTAACTAACTTGCTCCTTGAAGAGTCAGCAGTTGAAAGCATTGAGAAGGCTCTCTTTGAACTCTATACCTTGTCCTCTCTTGGACCTGGAAAACGTTTTCCTTTGTGAAAATGTGGCTTTGTTCCCTTTGGCTCCACATTCACTATTTAGCACCTGCATAGTCTATGGTAATAGATTCCCTGCTGACAAAAACAATGCCAGAGGATTTAATCAGTGAAGACAACAAATACAATATTCAAAACCTTATTTAAAGTCATAGCATCCTTATGGAAGACTTGAGAATTATTTTCTGAAACCTGAAGTTTAAATTTATGTGCATGAAAATTTTAAACTTACCCCCCAAATTACAGTTCTCTTCCAATTAAAACATTAATACATGTGCCTAAACAAATATTTAAATCTTCATATAAAAATTTACTCACCCTCCCCCATTCACAGTTGAGTAAATATTCATTTAGATTTTCAGCTTTTTAAAATTATAACACATACACAAGTTAAAATAAGCAAATTCAAAGCAATACTATTGATATTGATGTAGTTCTCCATCCCCAATCCAACATACATCAGTATTCTCAAAGGTAACCACTTTAAACTATTTTTTTTATAGTTTCTATTCTTAAGGTATGGATTTAATTATTAAGACCCCTGGGGTTGGGTGCTGGTGGTCTTCCTTCTTCACTCATAACTGAGGTCCTATTTGCACCCCAGCTGTCCGTGGTGACTTGAGCTGTTCAGTAAACATTTCCATGCCCTAAAATATAAATCAAAATCATTGTCTTTGCATCCAAAGGGTAGTGCACAAAGACAGTACCTTTCACACCTGGAAATCCATGGAATCCAGGATCACCTCTGAGCCCTCGCAGACCTGGGCTTCCTGGTGCTCCCTGTATTTCAGATAAAAGGGAGCAGAACCAGAGACAAATTTTAAAAATCACAATAGTCACTGCCGTTCTTTTCTTTTTTTTTTTTTAAGTGAATAGTATATAATATTATGTTGGGTCAGAATGAGCTGAATTGACCGACATCATTTTTACCTTCCCATCCATCCAATCCCCCTATAGCTCTTCCACCACCTAGACCTCTCCTTAGCATTGTCAATAAAACAGAAGCAAAACCTGCCCTTACCCTCAAGAGGAAACACAACTTCTGGATATTAATGTCTGTTGTATGAGTATTTATTACAATTGAATATTCTATATCCTAAATGGAACTGCCCAATATTTGGAGATCTTTCAGGAAGAGCAGGCACTGGACTGCCAGAATGAAAATTATAATTTTTCTTTGTAATTTTTGCAAACACAGCAGGGCCAATATTGAATTGTGGCACCCACCATTGTTCTAGTTCTAAGCTGGCAGAGTTATAAATTACTCCTGGTCAGAGTGGTAGACAAGTCAAGTGTCTAGGGATTGGGATGAAGGGATTGTCAGGGGAGCTCTGACATGCACTTTTGGCAAGGATACAGTGATCTGACCAGGAGGAGATGCTCCCTCTTTATGAGGCCCACACTAGATGCCCTTGTAGCCATGGAATACTCAAGCAAGCCCACAGGAGAAGGGGGAAGGGAGCAGAGCTTCAGAAAGGAGCTACATGTCAGAATGTAAGTTAAATCTACTATTACACTGTCCATATGAGTTGAGACAGGATACTGTTACTTGGAAACAATGAACTGAAGGTCATTCAAAATGCCAAGAATAGCAAAACTGGCCTCTGAGCCAACTGTCTTTGGAGCAAGAAGACAAAAGAAGGAATAGTCCCAATGCTTGAATACGGTGTTGAGGTGAAAAAAGAAGAGAGAGAAAATAGAACCACCTGGTCAAGGACTCTCAGGCTCCTGAGGTCTGGCCTATCCTCCCGAGGCACATGTTACCAGGAAGGAGGGCCTGGTGCCAGGCCCAGCCCTTGGGTAAGGAGGGAGCAGCTCCATGCAAGGAGAGGGTTGTTCAGGGCACAGAGCCAGTTTAGACATCCTTCAGGCAGAATTACCTTTCAAGTGCAAATGTCGAAGCCCAGTGGACTTAAGAGAGATCACATTTCCAAACAATTCTTTCCACTGCCCAGTGTCCTTGGAAGGACTTTCCCTGTGATTATAGGATCAGTGTTTGCCACTTTCAAAGAATCATGGAGAACATAAGAGATACCGAAGACTGGGCAAATATTTCATTTAAAAAAAAGTCTTAAAAAGGTAGATTCTGGAAACCAAATACCAAGAGAACTCAAGAGAACATAACATGATTCCTGACACGCCACCATGTTAAAGTACCTCATTGCGCATCACTGATGAAAACACAGAGCGTCTATGACATAACTCTGACTTCCTCATCAGTCTCCCAGAATTTGACATAAACAGGGGTGTCTGGTGAGAAATTCAGAGAATTTCATAGGCTGGGAGCATAAGTCTAACTGAACACAATGACAACTATAAAAAATAAATGTGAAATTTCTGCACCCCAGTCACAAATAAACAGACAAGAACTAAAAGTAATGGAGAAAACGTAGAAGCCATTTATGAGGAAGAGGCAGACAGACAGACAGACACACACACATATATACACACAGGCTCTGGCTGACCAGAAGCTCACTGTGTAGTGACAATGTGGTGACATGGGAGCTGAACAGCCCAAGTGGAATTTTAGGTTGGATTATAAAATGATGATGTTCAAGGTGGTGAGACTCTTCCCTCCTTTAACCACTCCATGGGGGAACTGAGTTCTTACTCCCAGGGGGTGCTTGTCTCAGGGGCTGTGTTTTTAAGGGAGATATTGACCAACTAGGATATATTCAGAATAGAGGCAGGGTTGATGAAGGGTTAAACTGAATTTGAAAAACACAGGTATTTATTAGGGGAGAAAAATACTGGAAGGAAGTGGCAGCTATTTGCAAACACTGGAAGGTATGTCAACAGGAAGAAGTAAATAGACATTCAGGGGATAGCTCAGGTAACTTTGAAAGCCATTATTAATAGAGAAAAATTGTGTTGTCCTCTAGAGTGATCCCAAACTCTTAGGTGTTTTTTAAAGATTCCATTACTGGAATTGTTCAGTGTCTAAACAAGAAAAAGTCAGGAATGACATAGAAAAGAGTCCCCTGGGGCACCTGGGTGGGTCAGTCGGTTAGGCGTCTGCCCTTGGCTCAGGTCATGATCCGAGGGTCCTGGGATCAAGCCCCGCATCAGGCAGGGACTGCTTCTCCCTCTCCTGCTCCCCCTGCTTGTCAAATAAATAAATAAAATCTTTCTCTCTCTGTCAAATAAATAAAATCTTAAAAAAAAAAAGGGTCCCCTACAAATCAAACTTCTACAGGCCAAATCTGTCCAACTCTTAAGATTCTTTGAACCTTCCGACTCTTCCTTAGGTGCACAGAAGCAACACAAATGGTAATCTTTTTTTTTTTTTTTTTTTTGCCTCTGGGTACATCTGCTCCTGGCAATTGATTTAGAAGAATATAAGAAGTCAAAATAATTTCCCACACTTACCGGCGGACCCGGTGGCCCCTCGGCTCCTACAGTTCCGGGCAGACCCCTGGGGCCAGGCTCGCCCAGGAGTCCCTTGTCTCCTTTGATGCCTCTTACGCGGCTCCCTGGAGGTCCCGGAGGACCAGTCTCACCTGAATTTACAAAGGGCCTGTCAGTATTGCCTGTCCCGGAGCGTGGCCGGTTCTGTGGGTGATGTTTTTGGATGACAGGCAAACTCTGCACCTGTTGTTACCCCGCACGTTCTTTGTGTTGAGGAGTGTGATGGGCTTGTGGTAAAGACTGAATGAGATAATGCCAGGGAAGCACCTGGCTCAAGGCAGGAACTGTTTCTCCCTCCTGAAGGTCTGTTAGAGCAGGATCTGCACCCAGCACAGTCCTCAACACATAGTAGCAACTCCATAAATCTTGGTGATGGGATACATCTCTCTCACTCTTTTAGGCTTGTTACTTTGGTATTTACTAATTTTCCAAAAGCCTCAACACCACCAACAGCTTTGATGAGCAGCGGGTGTTATACGGAAGTGTTAAATCAATGTTGTACACCTGAAACTAATATTACATTGTATGTAACTAACTGGAATTAAAATAAAAACAACAAGACCACCACCACCACCAGCAGTTTGCTGCTTTCTATGCGAGAATGAGAGCGAGTGGGTGGGAGAAGGTGAAGAGCAGAGGGAAAAAGAAGCAACGAGGTCGCACCAGCGGAAGGTTGAAAGCTTCTGTTGTCAAACGCTCTTTTCATTCTTTATCTTAGATAAAAGTAGACCCTCTACCTGGGTTTCCTCTGAAGCCTGGTGGGCCTCGATTTCCTTTCTGGCCAGGGATGATTGCGCCAGGAACACCTGGTGGCCCTGGGAGTCCTGTCACGCCAGTGGGTCCCTGTGGCCCCGCATCTCCCACTGCCCCTTTCCTGCCCGGGAGGCCAGGTAAGCCCGGGGCACCCCTGTCTCCTTTGGCTCCTGCAAAGAAAATGGTTTGGTAAGTTTCCGTAATGCCCTTATACTTGGAGTTACAGTTTAGGGGTAACTCTGGTAATGCAGAGACACTGTGCTTAAAGATTCACAAAATATTTTTTAATAGAGGCTGGTAAAAGAACTACAGGTCTACCAGGAAGTGAGTCGAGGCTTATTTCTGCCTTAGTTCAGTTCTTTGATTTTGGCAAAGTCACCTTACTGTTGTATGTGTCACTTTTCTTATTTTAAAAAATGATGGTTAATACCTGATGTAGCTCAGTCTTTAAAGGTCAAGCGAGATGATATACAGATGGAAAAGTGTAGTGTAAGCTCCAAAGTGTTCTGTAACTATATGCTACAATTATTATCTGATGAACTTTAATTATAATGCCATTATTTAATCACTGACAATTCAAGAGAGCATTCAGAGCCAAACCTCCCGATACTGATGTGCGCATTTGAAGAAGCACCCAGCTACACCCAAAGGAGCAACAAAATTGAGATCCCTATTCTGTCCGCTGGTTGCTTCTCCCCCCAGAACACAAACACTAGTCTGGAAGGGACAAATGTGGCTGGAGATTTGGATTTACCAAAGAGGATACCCAAGGGGTCACCACTTAATTCCTAGTATTTTTCATCTTGGAGAAGCTTCAAGGAAATTGTGCTTTGATGTTCATGAATGGGAAATGCTGTATGAACTGAAAATAATCACTCCCTCCTCTTTCCTATCTCTGGGTTATTCTAGAAATAGTGAATGGCACACTTGTAGGAGACAAACAGGAAGGAGAAGAAGGGAAAGTGACGGTGAGGCTGCTAGCACAGGGAAAGGCTTGGGAAGTTATTGTGCAGGAAGACAGAGTGATCAGGGCGCCTGGGTGGCTCAGTCAGTTAAGCATCCACCTTCTGCTCAGGTCATGATCCCAGGGTCCTGGGATCGAGCCAGAGTCAGGCTCCTGCTCAGTGGGGAGCCTGCTTCTCCCTCTCCTCCCTGCTTCTTCCTCTCCTCCCTGCTTCTCCCTCTCCTCCCTGCTCATGCTCTCTCGCTGTCTCTGCTATCTCTGTCTCTCTCTCTCAAATAAATAAAATCTTAAAAAAAGAGCAATGATGAGATGAAATGGATGAATATTGAATATCTAGACTTTTTCTATCATGTTCTTTAGCTCTTTTATGCCTGTAATTTGTGCTTTTTGAAGACGGGGGGTAGATGATTTCAGCTCACTTCGAGCTCTGAAATGCTGTATTTGTTCGATAGGGTCTGGCAATGGTCGGAGGCACCAAGATGCAGTCTTAGGTTATATAGTCCATGCCCATGAAGATGCTTCCTTGTTTACAATATGATTTCTTTTTAGCATTTGGGAGAATTAAAACTAATTAAAATGATTCATACCTTCCAAGTCTCAATGAACTTTTCTCCACATTTAGTTATCCTACGGGGATTGAGGTGCATAATCATTTACTTATATAATTAGGCTAGTTGTTATGTTTTTAAGGCCTTTTTACTTAAGGTATGATCATTTTACATCAAATTTTATTTCCAAATAGATGCCAAAGTGTTCTCATTCCAAATGGTTAAACTCTGAGCCTAGCCTAGGAAAATACGCCAGAAACTCTCCTTTTGACCATATTTCTAAAACTGATCTATGACCTGGGAGAAGCCTTTATGCTCTTAGGGGAAGGGGGAGCGTGGGAGGTTTGAGGACATTGAGCTCAGCCAAAGAGACTATGTCATTATCAAGAAACAAATGAAAAAGGACAGCTCTTGTAGACTTTGCGCAGTTGAGCTGGTAGGTCAAGAGGCAGTTCCTGCCCCTCTGAGCTTCTCTGTAGCACCTAGCTACTCCTTGCTGGTTCCTGTAAGCCTCAGTACCCTGAGGTCTTCGTTAAGTAGAGCCCTTTCTGCTAATAACGTACTCCTCTCCCCAGCACCCACATCTGGGAAGGGTCAATAGAAGGTGCAAACAATCTAATATTTCTTATGGCAGGTTTCTCTACGACACAGAAAAAGTTTGAAGAAGCTGCTTATCTTGTCAAACACTGGCATGAGAAATCCAGACCCACAGTCTGGCAACCTAAAAACCTGTATATCCTTTGAATGACATGTTTGGTAAACTGCCATGTTTGGTGTTGAGGGACTTATTGGTAGCCCTTGATAAAAAGTAGCATGAACCATGAGCTGGCTCTGGGGGTGGGCGTCAGCCCCATTCCCACAAGCTGGGAAAGAATTCGTGGTATGGCTGCTTTTACTGCCCTCCCTCCTCAGAATAGCAGGGAGGGAAGCTCCTGGAGAAGCCAGCTACGCCTCCTCTACCCTTTTAGGAGGTGGTACATTTAAACCATGCCAACAACCACAACGAAGGAACACATAGCAAATCTTTTGATTTTTAAAGACTTTCAGTAGAAGGAAATTCCAAAACTGGATCCCCATTTCTAATTCTAATTCACTCACTTTGTTATGATGGTAATAATTTTTAAGCATTTTTATTTGAACAGCCAAGAATATAAATATCCTATATTCCCACTGGGACTTCTTTCATTCAGTATGTGGAGTTTATTTGATATATCAGGCATTTCTATTAGCTTCTGTTCTTGAAGCTATCGCCAGGGTCAGGGAGGAAGCACTTCTCACCTGGAGCACCAGGGCTCCCTCTCGGGCCTGGATGTGCCCCCAGCAAACCTGAAAGAGATAATTTTGGTGCGTTAATATTTTATATGTGGGTAATTTCATTTATGCCGCTTGGTCAGTTTCACTTTGGCACTAGAAGGCAGTTTAATTACCATACATCTGGACGTTAAAGATCATCAGTTCTGTGGGAGAAGAATCTCTAGAGCCGTGAAGAATTACACTGCCGCGGGCGCCTGGGTGGCTCAGTTGGTTAAGCGACTGCCTTCGGCTCAGGTCATGATCCTGGAGTCCCGGGATGGAGTCCCGCATCGGGCTCCCTGCTCAGCAGGGAGTCTGCTTCTCCCTCTGACCCTCCCCCCTCTCATGTGCTCTCTCTCTCTCTCTCATTCTCTCTGTCTCAAATAAATAAATAAAATCTTAAAAAAAAAGAATTACACTGCCGCTAACCATTCAATGGAAAATAAAGCCAGGGGATCCGAGCTAATGAGCAAGTAGTACCTGTTTCTCCTTTTTCTCCTGCTGGACCAGGAATTCCATCATGTCCCTGGCTGCCTCTCATACCCATTGGTCCAGGAGATCCTAGGAATCCTGGAGGCCCTGAGAAAAGAAACGTCATGTGTTGAATTCTGTTAAAGGTGCTCCTTTCCCAGAATTGTGGTTATGTGATGCTCAATTCACAGTGAAAACTATGAACAGAATAATACTATCATGAGGATTATCACGTGAGAACGTGTGGGTTGGCGGATCTTTGAGTTAGATAGGTATAAATATCTAAGCTCACAGTTTTTGCATTTTTGTCCGGGGACCGAGTAACTGGGAGCTACCTTCTAAAGGGCAGCAGATAGGTAGGTATACAGAGATTCCAACCTCAGGAGAAAATGTGCCTCCCTTGTGAAGGGGAAATAGACAAAAGTACAAAAATGGAACCTGGAGGGCCTTTGACTCCTGGAGAACCAGGGAAGCCTTTGATGCCTTTTAACCCCAAATCACCATCAGGGCCCGGCTTGCCTATAAATGAAGAGAGACGAGAAGGAAGGAGAACAGCACAAGATGAATGGTTACGATGATGGCTGAAGTGGTCAGTTCTTACACCCCCTGTGCTCACACTGGCCCTCAGGCTTTGTCCCAGCTACGGTTTCTCCACAGAAGCACAGCAGAGATGTGTCGAATCCCTTTCAAAGGTGTGTGTGCACCTCCCACATGGACCACTCAGTATCTGATCTGTTACTTTAATTGGGAGTTAACAGCAAATCCACTGAACCTTTCAGTATTTGAAAAGATCGTTTAAATAGTATCTTCAAGTAAGCTGTAACCCAGTAGCTTGGCAGTTGTTTTTAATAAAACAAAACAAAAACTTAAACTCAAATGATAAGCAACTAAGAAGGCCAACGCTCAACCTGGAAACAGACCAGAAAAAAATTGCAACACTGTTACGGATTAATTGTGTTGCCCCTCCCCCCCATTCACATGTTGAATTCTAACCCCAGTACCTCAGAATATCACTGTATTTGGAGATAGGGTCTTTAAAAAAGCAATTAAGTTAAAAGGAGGTCATTGGGGTGGGCCCTGATCCCATATGCCTGGTGTCCTCGTAAGAATTGATAAGGACACAGACACACAGAGAAGACCATGTGAAGACACAGCAAGACGATGCCCAATACAAGCCCAGGAGAGAGGCCTCGGAAGAGACCAACCCTGCTGACATCTTGATCTCGGACTCCCAGCCTCCAGAGCTTTGAGAACATAAATTTCTCTTATTTTAGCCACCCAGTCTGTGTTGTTATGGAAGCCCTAGAAAACTAATACAAATATCATGAGATTGGACAATGAACTAACATTTTGTGTTTTTAGGCTGAATTCTTTGAGACAGCACTTAAGTTTTGTTTATAGGATCAGGTTTTGTTGTTGTTGTTGTTGTTGTTTGTTTTAAGTAGGCTCCACACCCAACATGGGGCTTGAACTCACCACCCTAGGATCAAGAGTTAGATGCTCTACTAACTGAGCCAGCCAGGTGCCCTGTACAGGATCCGGATTTTAGAGGTCAGCCCACCAAACTGGCTGATCAGTAAAATTTGCCCCCCCCAACCCTGATTAATTTACTGTTCCTTAGTGTCTAAGAATTTGAAAATCAAAGTTGAATGAAAGCAATTGTAGTACAAAAGCCTAAATAGCTTCCTGTTCACAGAGCTGATTCCAGGAGGTAAGGGCTATGCTAGGTGTCATGCTTCTGGCTTTCAGAGTTATAAAGCCCTCGCTCACCTGGATGGCCGAGACTTCCGGGATTTCCAGGGGCTCCCTCAGTTCCGGTAGGCCCCGAATGTCCAGGGGTGCCAGGTAGCCCTCTTTCTCCTTTCCTTCCCATGTCACCTGGCAATCCTGGATCTCCCTTAAAGTCAGTCAAACACCTTTAAAATCCTCATATCAGCAGGATATGTGATCATAATTGAGTATGAACTATGTTTGCTTGCATTTAGTTATTCGGTTACTTAGTTAGCAAAGCGTATGACATGTCTGCTGTGTACCAGCACTGTGATCGGGGCCAGGCCCGGGATGGCAACGGTATTTGTGGGCACCAGTGCAAAATGCAAAGACAGTACACATAAAGTGCAGGGACAGTGATGAGCCATTCCTAGGGGATTGAAACAGGAGGGATAAGCTCATAAGCTGATAGCTGTATGGTAGGCATTCTGAGCTGTGGAAAGAGGGTAAAAAACCCAAGTAGTTGCCTGGAAACGCAGAGGTATTGCCAATGTCCTTTGCCCACACTGAGTGCAGACACTTGCTGATACTTGCTGAGACTCACTCCACCACCAAAACATAACTACTTCAGTGGCCAGTATACCTTTGGTCCTGGTGGTCCTGGCCTTGTATCTGCCGAATAACCTGGCTCTCCCTTATCTCCTCGGAGACCGTGAACACCTGGGAGACCCGTTCTTCCAGTTAAACCTGGTAGGCCCGAAGTTCCCCTGTGTCCTTTAGGACCTGAAATTAGGAAAGAAGTCAGGTAAGATGGGGCAACACAGGGATCTTGAAGCATTGACTTCTAACCTTTGCACAAACCACCTTTCTCCTAAGAAGCTGGCTTTTCAGAATTGCGAATGCATCAGGGAGTTATAATGGATGATTTTTACACAATATGACTAGTTTGTTCTCACTTGTGTTTTAAGGGCACACAGTACATTGTCTAAAAGTAAATCTAGTTTTACACCAACTTTCGGCCAAGTGGAAAACCAAAACAACAAGCAATACAGAAAATTTAGAATTGAGAGCCATCATGAGCTTTAAGCTCATAATAGGATCTTATACCTTACCTGGCACCCCCATGTTCCCCATTCTTCCTGGCCCGCCATGCAGTCCTGGTTCTCCAGGATTCCCAATGCCGCCTGGATCTCCCCTGAGGCCTTGAGAACAAATAAATAGTCACATGCCCTGCACGGTTCCGGACAGTGTAGGTGCTCAATAGATATTTGTTGCTTACATGAATGAATGAATTCTGAGCAGCCAAACCAGCTAGTTTAAATGCTTGTGTAGTGCCTTTTTGCCTCCAAATGAGGAGGGGACTGAGGACCCGGACAAGGTAAAATTAGAGAAAGTTAGATTCTTGGATTTCAAACATCACAGTCATCCTAGGACCGATGCCAGCAGACAAGAGGGGGCTCCTGCCACCATGTAACAATAGATTTCCAAATACAATACTGAAATGTGATTGCCCACGTAACACATTTTGTCACCAGTGTGGTCATAGAGAAGAAGGGGCTATGTTAATTCAGTTTGAAAATTTTCTTTGCAAAATCAATAGCTTGTTTAAAAAAGAAAAAGGCAGATCTGAAAACCTCTAAATCGTTATCTGATTTTCTTCTCTGATCTGTAATATCGTGATAAACTATAGTATGTGTATTTCATAATACGTATCAGCAGTGTCAAAATAACATTCATAGTACAAAAATGGAACTTTGTGCAAGTTAATATTTTTTTAGTTAATATAGGCTGACTATAAACAGCTTAATTTGGATTTAATTTCAAAGCAAATGTCTGTTGGAACACTGTGCGAGCAAAATTCATATTCAACCCAGTAAGTCAAGAGACACATTTTGGCTACATTTAGATCTGGGAACACTTAGAGCCTGAGATTTCTTTTTTTTTTTAAATTATTATATTATGTTAATCACCATACATTACATCATTAGTTCTTGATACAGTGTTCCATGATTCATTGTTTGCGTATAACACCCAGTGCTCATGCAGAACGTGCCCTCCTTAATACCCATCACCAGGCTAACCAATCCCCCCTCCCCTCTCCCCTCTAGAACCCTCAGTTTGTTTCTCAGAGTCCATCGTCTCTCATGGTTCATCTCCCCCTCCGATTTCCCCCCCTTCATTCTTACCCTCCTGCTATCTTCTTTTTTTTTTCTTAACATATAATGTATTATTTGTTTCAGACGTACAGGTCTGTGATTCAACAGTCTTGCACAATTCACAGCGCTCACCATAGCACATACCCTCCCCAATGCCCATCACCCAGCCACCCCATCCCTCCCACCACCCCCCACCACTCCTAGAGCCTGAGATTTCTATCAGAGAATCAGCTATACCTGGTGGACCTGGTGGTCCAGGTGGTCCTTCCAGTCCTTTTAAACCTGGGAACCCTGGAATGCCTCTGTTTCCTTTCTCACCAGGCTTTCCAGCAAATCCTAAAGTTAAAAACCATGTATGAGGGAACACAGGTTAGAATTTTATCAGACTTCTCTACATCCTGATTAAACTTGATGACATGTTAGTGTAATACCGTGTAACACATTTGTTAAGAGCACGGGCAGATGTGGGCTCTTTTCCAAAAGAGGATTAAATGAGATAATACGTATAAAGCATTAGCACAGTGCCTGGCACAAGTTGGTTCTTAAATAACACTAGCGATGATAATATTTACACTTTAAATGAACATTTTAACAATTAGTGGCCTGGGGCACCTGAGTGGCTCAGTCCTTAAGTGCCTGCCTTTGGCTCCCTGCTCTGCAGGAAGCCTGCTTCTCCCTCCCCCACTCCCCCTGCTTGTGTTCCCTCTCCCGCTGTGTCTCTCTCTGTCAAATAAATAAATAAGATCTTTAAAAAAATAAAATAAAATGGACTAGTAGCCATTTAAATACAGCGGACCAAATGCAGAATTAACGTAGAATTATCATAGAAGTAAAAAGTCATGCATTGAGGAGGCAACAGATTATTGTGCAAGGCATAGAAGACCCAGTTTTCATCCAGGCTGGGGCCACCAGCTGGCTTTGTGACGGTGGGCAGGACGTGAAACACCAGCTCTCACTGTCCTCATTTGTCAACTACAGAGATTTTCTTGGATAATTCTTAGTCTCAGAACCAGCCCCGATGTTCTGATTCTAAACAGAAGAAGGCTGTACCTTTGAGGCCTGGTTCTCCTTTGTCCCCCAGTAAATTGGATATTTGAGAAGGCCCCCGAGGTCCTTTATCTCCTTCTTCCCCCTTGGCTCCTGGGGGCCCTTTCTCACCCTTTGCTCCTGGAATTCCAAAGCTACCTAGAAAACAAAAGGAGCAACATCAGTTCCTTATTTCTTGAAGTAGTTTGTAGGATTCAAAAGTTGACAGTGCTTACCATAAAACAAAACAAAAGAGGACAGATAAGCCAAAAATGGCAGGGAGAAAATTCAGCTCCATTCAAATGGAAAAAGGAATACAGAAAATAGCAAGATCAAAGACATGGTTCTCCCGGGGAAACTACTTTTCCCTCAAAGGATAAAACAGAATTTATTTTGCTGCTAAATAAGAGAACATTGCTCATGCCTCCTGATCCTGGGAAGATACTCTGTCACTTACCCCTCGGTCCTGGGGTACCTGGGTTCCCGGGGGGGCCAGGAGGGCCAGTGTTTCCCGGATAGCCCATCATCCCCATCATTCCTTTTTCACCTGTAGAAACAAGTTCACACAAAGCAGGTCAGGTTGTGCAGAATGAGAGAAGCAACATATTCCATAAAATAACATACCTCTAAAGAGGGTTGAAGGAATGGTTTCTGTAAATAGAATAATAACTGTATTTGTCTGGGAGATAGGTTAGTACACGGTCTTTATTACATTATGTATGTGGAGGTCATTGGTAGCAAATCACATTTGCAGATGAAAGGAGAACATGTTAAAGTTTTGGAGCACTCCCTCCTCCCAGTCCTCCACCAGCGACTTTCTGTTAGAGTCCCTTATTTTATTTTCCTCAAAGCAGTTGAACTTAGTTTTTAAATGCATTTGTTATGGTCTCCCCCAGTTCAGAGGTGGAGTCTTGTCCTCTGATGTGTCTCTAGGACTTGGTACAGTGCTGACATGTGGTAGGAGCTTAATAATATAAACGAAACGGGGTGCCTGGGTGGCTCAGTCGTTAAGCATCTGCCTTCGGCTCGGGTCATGATCCCGGGGTCCTGGGATCGAGCCCCGCATCGGGCTCCCTGCTCCGCGGGAAGCCTGCTTCTCCCACTCCCACTCCCCCTGCTTGTGTTCCCTCTCTCACTGTGTCTCTCTCTGTCAAATAAATAAACAAGATCTTTAAATATATATATATATAAATGAAAGAACAATTTGCAGATTAAGTTGTTCTTCTGGGTTCTTCTCTGGAGGAGAGAGATCGGTGAGGTCCTTATGCCATGAGGAGACTACTAGAATATTCTTCCCAAACATATAAACTATAAAAATAATGATGAAATAAAAAGAATGATAAGGGAATACTATGCACAACTCTATGCCCGCAAATCAGATGACTTAGATAAAACGCACAGCTTCCTAGAGAGGCGTAACTGACTGAAGAAGAAACAGAAGATCTGAGTAGACCTATAACAAGAAATAGAATGGGTAATGTAAAGACTTCCCACAAAGAAAAGCCCAGACTCAGATGACTTCACTGGTGAATTCAACCAAATGTTTAAGGAATGTCAATTCTTCACCAACTCTTCTAGAAAATACAAAAGAAGGAACTACTTCCCATCTTGTTCTATAAGGCCAGCATTACCCTGATACCAAAATCAGGCAAAGATACCCTGAGCAAAGAGAAGGACAGACTAGTATCCCTCACAAATATAGATGCAAAAGTTCTGAAGAAAATACTAGCAAATGTCCTTTAGTGGTAACATGTAAAAAGGATCGCACAGCCGAAGTTGTCATACCCTGGGTAACTGTGAAATGTGATCATCCCATCACTATCATTGTGCTGCTCTCTAACCCCCTGCAAGTAATTCAGCAGGAAACACTTAACATTAGCTGAGAGAGGAGTGTAGAGTCGAAAGCCTAGGCCTATGTCCGATTTATACAGCCCCCTTAAAAGAAAATGTGGAAGAAGATGGAAGAAAAACAAAATCACAAAAAAGGATACCTGGTAGTCCAAAAAATCCTGGATTTCCTGGATATCCTTTTTGACCAGGTGGTCCCATTTCACCTCGATGACCTGGCATTCCTGGTGGTCCAGGTTCTCCAGGAAAGCCTGACCTATCCAAGCCTGGAATACCTGGGTCTCCCTTTGGCCCTGTTTCACCTCTTCTGCCTATATATGAATAAATGAATGAATGAATGAATGGATGGATGGATGAACGAACGAACACACAGCTGCCTTCCCCACCAACTCCAGAAATATATTTTTTATGGCTATAAATATGTAGCTGTGTGATTATGGACAAACCACACATTTATCTGATTGATTGATTGATTGACATCCCCTTCTGTACAATTTCTAAGATCCCTTCTAGCTTTAACATTCTGTTTCAGTGATTCATGCAGTAATAAAAGTGTAGAATTTAGATCTATTCTCTAGTCCTGCAGACACATCCTGGGACTGCGCTTTACGACTGTAGCTCAGTCTTTCACCTGCAGAATACATCACATAACCACAGGTGGACGCGAGCCACCAGATACTTCTGGAAGTAATAATAGCACGACTACAGCCATTAATGTCTTGGCCAAAAATTGGTTTGTGAACATAAAAGCAATGTGACAGCCCATAGGCGTTAGCTGAGTTCTAAAGGATTTTTCTCAGTTCACAGATCTGAATGAGAAGAACCAGCAAAATAGAGTAAGTTTCTCATAATCTGGGCCACCTAGCCTGCAGCATTTAGAGTTATTTCACACCCTGATTTTATGTTGCTTGGGAAGCAATTAACTACATAATCTATTTACCACTTGATATACTTAGGGAGGTAAAGATAAAACTTTCTCTGAGAGTTTATATGGATATAAATATACGTGCAAATGTAAGTTTATATGTATCTTCAGTGTTCACATTGTCTTGCATACAAGACACAAACCAATTTTACTGTATTAATTTCAGGTCTCTTACTCTCTAGGTGCTACTCACTGCAACAAATCCATGACAAGGTTTAGATTGCTAAAATAACATTTCCCACTGAACAGGGGTCAGGTCTTGTTGTTGGACAGTTCCCAGGTTAAGCAGCAAAGCACAGAGCAGGAGTTCCATGTCACCTGTCCACATAATGACTAGTTTTCAAGGCCTTCCTCTTACCTTGTTGCCCTTCCAATCCATTTAATCCTGGAAGTCCTTGGGCTCCCCTGGGGCCCTCCGTGCACCTTCCTGGGGGCCCTTTTTCTCCAGGTGGTCCAGGCTTCCCTGGATCCCCTGCAAAATAGAGGCCAGGAATATATTCAGGTGCCAAAACCCAAGGTCCCAGTACTGCTATCACGATCCTTCTCCTGTAACTTCCCCCCCAAATTGAACCTATATTTAATACCACTATTGATATGCCTTTTATAAAGGACACTCATTATAGAGGACAGAAGGAAGGAAGGAGGAAGAAAAGAAAAAAACAAAGGGAGGGCAGCAATGTTGAATGGAAACATAATTAGACCCCCACAGATTGTATTTGTTAAACTAGAAGTCTGAGAAGAATTCTTCGTCCCAGAGTGCCTTCAACTTGCTGCATTTTAGCAGAGCTCACTATGGAGAAAAGTAATCACACTTGCTGTTATACCTTGGGGTCCATCACGCCCTCCAGTTCCTGGAATCCCAGGGAGACCTGGAGGTCCAGGGAGTCCAATTTCTCCATTTTCCCCAGAACCGCCTCTTTCTCCTGGAAAACCTGGTGTTCCTGGTTCTCCAGGCATGGCTAGTCCTGGTTCTCCCTGTGGCACAGAAATTGTATTAGTTTCACTATGTAACACTTCCAACTCTTTCTTGGCTATTGACTGGTCTTTAGGGCTATTGACTTGAAAATAATCCTTCTTGCACAGTTACCACCATTCTACCATTCTTTCCTTTTCAACTCTAGTTGCTGAGTTTCTATAAAATTATGCTTGACCATTCTTGAGGCTCTGTAACCGCCACTTTTGCAGAAGACTGAAATTGTCTGTAAACAGTCTAGATGTCTCTATTTGTGACAGCTTTTCTCAGTGATCCACACTTTTTTAGAGCCCTTCCATTTTAAATACTCTGAATGTTCCTAAAGATTAGGGAGGAAACGGGGAGGCAAAACTGTCTTCTAACACCACTTTTCCTTTCTAAAAGGGAGGATGGTTCAGAGAATCGTTAAAAAGTATTTAATATCTTCATCATCTACCAATATAAAGATAATTCCTATACCCAGAGGATCCTAACTGGATGATTGTGATTGCCCCCCGTCATCCCCACACATCCATCTGAGTTTTAATTCTTGAAGACCTTGGCTCCTGGGAGACCCGGTTCTCCAGGTGACCCGGGCTTCCCCATTTCTCCTGGACAACCCGATGCTCCTTTTGCTCCTGGAAAACCTTGCTCTCCTACAGAGGAAACATAATACAAGTTGCAGGAGTATGCTTAGTAAAAGATTTAGAGCAGTACCTCTGTTATTTTATCTATGTTTTTATGGGGCAAGTTGCTAGAGATGTTTTTATGAAAGTCTGAATGATGAAAAAGCCAACTGCTATATTAGCAAAAAAAAAAAAAATCCCATTCTAAATCAGAGCCTCAATTGAAAAAATGACTTTCTCCATTTCGTTGTTTAGAATGGCTATAATTTTGGTGCAGCAATTCCACTGATCCCAGTTGACCATTTGGCTGACTTTTTATTTTGGAGTGTATTTCACACAGAATATACAGCCAAATGAATATTTGCATGTCCAGAAACCTATCCAAGCATGACCCAGACGAAGATAAAAAGCATATCCAGGGGCGCACGTGTGGCTCAGTCGTTGAGCATCTGCCTTCAGCTCAGGTCATGATCCCAGGGTCCTGGGATCAAGATCAGCATCGGGCTCCCTGCTCCATGGGAAGTCTGCTTCTCCCTCTCACACTCCCCCTGCTTGTGTTCCCTCTCTCACTGTCTCTGTCTCTGTCAAATAAATAAATAAAATCTTAAAAAAAAAAAGATATAAAGCATATCTGGTACCCTAGGTAGCCTTTCTCAAGAGAATTACTTTCTAATGCCATTGAACATAATGGATTAATTTCTTTCTCATATATTTATATTAGAATTTAGAAAGGAATCACACATATCATTTGTTCTGTTCCGTGGTTCGCAAGAGGAAACCCTGGTGAAGAAGGGCTGCGTTCAGAGAGTTCTTTTGTGCCTCTAATTTGACCAGTTTTTAAAAGATTTTATTTATTTATTTGACAGAGAGAGACACACAGCGAGAGAGGGAACACAAGCAGAGGAGAGTGAAAGTGGGAGAAGCAGGCTTCCCACTGAGCAGGGAGCCCGATGCTGGTCTTGATCCCAGGACGCTGGGATCATGACCTGAGCCGAAGGCCATCAACTTAACGACTGAGCCACCCAGGCTCCCCGACCAGTTTTTAATTCATCATTAGTTTATGGGATTATTATAGGTTCAACTGGGAAATTTTGAGTCTGAACTTTCAAGGATTTCTTATAGGCTACTTCTGGTCCCCATAATTTACAGTCTTCTTTCAGAGGGTGAATCCGTAGGGTTACAAACAAGGATACAATTTCTTAATGCAGGGTCCAAGACGGAGTAGGCAAAAATACGGGCCAGGCTGCATGAGATCATTGGGAAGACATCCAAGAAATTGGAGTCAAAGACATTCTTGAAGCTATTACATTTTCCATTTCAAATATTCATAAACTGAGATCAATATTCCCATATTTGTGTAGGACTAATGCATGATAAGCACTGATGACATATTAATCTAGGAGATCAAGTACCAAAAAGTGGATTATAGTTTGACAGTCACTTTAAATAATATTGAAACAAACATGAAAAGATTATAAAAATTTGAAAATCTATGCAACAGCCCAGGGACTGAAATGGCTAGTATGTCATCCTGGACAAGACTCTGATGTATTTGTTAGGTTATGGTTTGAGTTCTCAGCATCTGGATTTCTTTGGGAGGATTTCCCTTCGATGGGAAACAGCATTTGTTCCCAAAGGAAGTAAGTTCTGTAATTTATAGGGGAGTGTATAGGAAAACCAATTATTGGTGATTTAATAGTTCTTTTTTAATTATAAAAGAAATGTATAAAGTGAAAAAAACACGTAAGTGTAAAAAGTGCAGACATTTATTAAGAAGTAAAGAAAAAATTCCTCGTAACTCCACACTCAAAAAGAACCACTACTACCGTTTTGGTGAATTTTCTTTCAACATTTTCTATGTATTTTAAAAAACGTAATTGAGATGACATGTGTAAATATATGTGAATTCTGCCTTTTGCGTAACATCATTGTAAGATTTTTTTTTTTCCCATTTAAGATGGGTGGAAAACATTATTTTAAATATCACATTATGGATATTTTCTATGTTATTCAGACCTGTATTTATATTTTCTAAATATCCACAACAAAATTTATGTTTTAAAATTTGTACATTTACCCTTAGGTCCAGGGGGTCCAGGGAAGCCGATTCCTGGAATTCCTGGTTCACCATCAGGCCCAGGAAGACCTGGATCACCACATTTTCCTGTGGATCCAGGGACACCTGAAAACACACACACATCCACATAAGAAACTTCCCTTCATCTTGTCTTGAAACAAAAATCTAAGTTTCTGTGTCATCCTAGGCCTTTTTGGAAATTAAGAGATAATTTTAACATAACCCCAAGTGTATACTCTTCCTCCCTCTCCATTCTT
This sequence comes from Neomonachus schauinslandi, assembly GCF_002201575.2. Lineage (NCBI taxonomy): Eukaryota > Metazoa > Chordata > Mammalia > Carnivora > Phocidae > Neomonachus > Neomonachus schauinslandi. The sequence goes on along the minus strand of NC_058405.1, from coordinate 181,614,090 downwards.
ATCCAATGGACTAATCATTAGGAGCTACAAATAATGTTTAATATAGAATTTAATTCCTACAAAGAAATATTCTAGATATCTTGAGCTACATAAGACTCCCATCATGCATGCAAAGTTAAGTTTTAGATCATATTGGCAAAGAAGTTACATTTTCAAATGAAGAAGCTGCAGGAACTGGCTTGATTAACTGCTGGCAAACATCACTTATTCCCCCACCAAAAATCCATGGAGATTGTTCTGCTCTCGAATTCCTTTTAAGTAATTATATTGATTCTTTTTTCTTTTTTGGAATCAGAGGCACCAATGGGAATAATTTGGATAATCCCAAAGAACAATGACAAGTCCCCTGCCTGTGGGCTTGTTATCTAACAGAACTCTGGCCTCTGCTCTCTTTTGGCACCAACAAATCTAGTTTTTCCTTACATAGGGGACAATATTTTTCGAGGACAGTCAGGCTGCCATTTGATGTCATGCACCAGACTTGGCAGAGGGGATACTCACCAGGTGGACCTTGGGGGCCAGCACGGCCAGGGGGCCCTGGAGGTCCTGGGGGCCCTGGGACTGGTGTCGAAATACTGAATTCTCCCTTAGGACCTTAAGAAAGTTTGTGATCATAAGATTGGTGTGCATATTGAAGCTTTTTTTGGTTCAGAGGGAACAAATGCGATATAAGGGGTTTACAAACATATCCCCAGAAATAGAAAATAATAGTCTCTGCTTCATAGGCTTCAAAACTGGCATAAAGATGACTAACCCACTGAAACTTTCTTATTCAGTTGAAGAATATTTATAAGCACTGACTACTGCCTAAGCTTTGTTTTAATTAATAGCCCACCTCAATGCTGGTCTATTGAAAGAGAGGCTGTTCTAAAAAAAAAAATCGATAATATGGAATTCATCTTAAACATTGGCAAATATTTATTTGGTAGGATATTTATTTATTGGGCCACTAGTTTGCATGGGAAGGAAGTACGGTATGCTGAACAAAACATGAAGTGTGGCTTGGGCACATATCTTAACCTCTGATTAAGTTCTTCATGTGTCATTGGGAAGATAAAGCCTACTCAGCCCATAAATATTTGAAATAATGTGGCTATGGGGGCCAACGTTAAAAACATGTTAGTGATTTGTATGATCCATATATTTATAGGAAAAAAATAAGTTTACAGTAGTGTGATGGGAAAAGCTTGATAATATATTTTACGACAATGGAGTCCTTTGCTAGAAATTCGCACGTAGAAAGAACAGAAGAAGATTTGAAGATGGATTAGAAGGACTTCTTCTGTAAAGGGCCAGATAGTAAATAATCTGGGCTTTGTAGTCCACATGGCTGTGCCACCACTCAATGCTGCCATTGTAGCGTGGGAACCGCCGGAAACAGTATGTAAGTGACTGAGTGTGACCGTGGGCCAGCAGAACGTATTTATGGACACTGAAACTTGAATTTCATGTAATTTTCACGTGCCAAAAAGGATTACTCAAAAGGTTTTTTCCCCCCAATCATTTAAAAATAGAGAAACTATTTTTAGCTTGTAGGTCATACATAAATACGTGGTAGGCTGGATTTAGATGGTGGGCCGCCATGGTTTGCCAATCCTTGGATTAGCACTGTAGCCTCAAAAGTAAGATGCAGAATATATATATATATATATATATATATATATATATATATATATATACATACCTACATATATAATCATAAAAGAAGCTTTATGTACATGTATGGACAGGAATGCATGTAAATAATTTAAAAAATATATCAATACTTGGGGGGGAGGCACTTACACATTTTTTACTAATGAAGGATACCATAAAAAGATTTAGAGGCCATTATTTTATTGGGTCTAACCCTTTAAAAAGTGATGTTAGAAGTAAAAAATGATAGGGGGACATTATTTGTTAAAAACTGTCAGTAACATGGCAATTCTCATCTTCTGCCATGTTCTCCACCACAGGTTAACATTGAGGATCAGCTCCCTCCTGAATCCACCAACTATGTTCAGTACGTGTGGATCCCAAAAGTTACTGGGACTTTAGAGCTATTATCAGAAAGGCTTTCTTCATTTATCTTAGATATTTTGAAGTTTTATTTATAAACCATCCATTGGATTATGGGTCAAAAAGAACAAATTTGTAATAACATTAGTGGGCCCTTGAGACTTACAAGAGGCTTCTCAAGATCAATTTCATAGATTTCTGCCTCCCCTTTGTTTACCGTAACTGACTTCCACTCATTCCATATATTTTTTTAAGATTTTTTTTAAAGTAATCTCTACACCCAACATGGGGCTCAAACTCATGACCCCGAGATCAAGAGTCTCAAACTCCACCAACTGAGCCAGCCAGGTGCTCCCCATCCCGTATATTTCTATTAGTAAATGTAGAGAGACTATCAGGAAATTTCAGCTGAACTCAGTAAAGGGAAAATGAATGTTCTCTAACCTAGCCTACATATTCTTTCCCAGTGTCTGTGAATTGACATATTCTACTTATTAGAAGCAAGTTTCTATGCCTTCATTAGTCTTGGGGGAGCTTCACTTGCTCTAGGAACCATGGACCCACTCCACAGGAAAACAGGACTGGAAAGAAAACTAACCAACCGGCTTCTCCAGGTGGTCCAGGGGCTCCGGGAACTCCTTGGGTGCCCTTTGGACCAGGCTCTCCCTGTGGTCCATAGTTTGATGGTCCAGGTGGTCCTGCAGGTCCTGGGGACCCAGGGGTGCCAGGATACCCTGGAGGACCCTGGTCCCCCTTCTCACCTCTCAGGGCCTGTGACAACAGGAATATGTTTGGATAGTGCTTCAGTCCAGTATCTCCTTACACGGGTTAATCTTACCATGAAGAGGAGGACCAGATAAGCAGCCAATGAGAAAATCTTGAATTACAAAGCAGTTGGCATTTGAAGGGAATTATTACTAAAATCAGAGTGCGGTCTGGTTTCTGCCGTTTTGTGCCCTTTGGATTTCAGCAACATTTCATGAACTTGCAGTCTCTTAAGCCCCACTGGAGGTGTCCTCCAGCAGGATGTTACACATATAATAGCCCCTAAAACTTTGTTCATATCAGCCAACAGTTCAAATAGCTTTAGAGCGGCATTCATGGGAATAGCGCGTTTCTAAAATAAAACCAGCACAGCAAACCTTTGTTTGGTCTTCACCGGCTATTTTCATCACAAAGGAGATACAGATACAGATAGACTGTATGCATTTTTTTCCTTATAAAATATCTTTTTGGCTTTTTAAAGATTTTATTTGTCAGAGAGAGAGAGAGAGAGAGCAGAAGCTGGGGGAGCTGTAGGCAGAGGGAGAAGCAGACTTCCCAATGAGCAAGGAGCCCGACGCGGAACTCGATCCCAGGACCCTGAGATCATGACCTGAGCTGAAGGCAGACGCTTAACCGACTGAGCCACCCAGGTGTTCCATAAATATTTTTTTGTAACTGCATAGGCTATAACTTTGGAAATGGCTTGTATATTTTAAACAAGTCAAATGTGACACAATAATCGAGTTCCTCTTCCTCCCCAATATGGCCCCAAATAATAAAATTGACTCAATTTTTCATTGTTCAGTATCACTGGGTGACTAAGTGTTGTTTTTTTTTCTCCTTCTTCTGTAATGACAGGGTATAAGACTCAACATATCACCGCCTTAATTTTCTTCTTTACTTTACTTTTACTGGAACTAATAAGGAAATTAGTGAGATGCAAAAGGAAGCATCATGTGAACTGTCTTAATACTTGACCAGAGAATTCTAGACTCTGTCCCTTTATAAAGTATAACTGCACCGCCCCCTGTCCCGGGACAGCCAACCCCTTTGCCAGAGGAGAGTCTGAGAAACACTGAACCTGCTGCTAGCTGGTCTCAGCCAGAAAATATTTTGTCATCAAAAAGATGTTGGGAAGGGGGCGCCTGGGTGGCTCAGATGGTTAAGCGTCTGCCTTCGGCTCAGGTCATGATCCCGGGGTCCTGGGATCGAGCCCCACATCGGGCTCCTGGCTCGGCAGGGAGCCTGCTTCTCCCTCTCCCTCTGCCTCTCTTCCTGCTCATGCTTTCTCTCCCTCTCTCTGTATCTCTGAGTCTCAAATGAATAAATAAAATCTTTAAAAAAAAAAAAAGATGCTGGGAAGACTGTATACCACATCTATATCTCGGGGAGCCACACTTTATATTCTGATACTAAAGGGTGTGTAAACGAATCTTCAAATTTATTTGCCAAATTTTCCTGTTCAAGGTGGGACCCTCTTAACTGGATAACACTGATAAATCCTGGAAGAACCTGGTATTTCCTGGAGCTGACTGGGCAGCATGCCTGGCAAGCTTCTCACAAATACACTGGGGGGGAGGTGCTCAGCCTCTGATCCCATGATGATTTAAAATTGCTCCTGGTAGGAATCTCTCAAGTGAACATGTGAGAGATTCTATCCCTATCTCATGAAAAGAGAATCTACAGAAGCTTAAATATTTTAGATGACAAAACATTTGATCTGTTTTATTTGATGGCGCTACTCCTAAATATTCTGGTCTTTAAGTATTTTTTTTTTCACTTAAAAGAATGAACACTGCCCCCAAAATATTGACCAAAACTTTCCATTATTTATCATTTTCTGAACTCGTGTATAAACTCACCGGACACAAACGAGGGATTGTAACTTGTGTAGGAGACAAGGTCATTATCGACACAGAATGTCATCTGGGCTAAAAGCACCATCAAGTCTGTGTCAAAATACTATACATCCTTGCTGGGGTTATTCCTGCTCCTTCCAAGGCCCCTCATTGTGCAGTTGGAAGGACCCACTGTGCTGAGTGGCCAACCATTTTCTGAATGGAAATTGCCCAATGTCGTCCCCTCAGAGCATTTCAGTTGCAGGGAAGGTAATCTGAAAAAAGTTACTTGATACCAACCGGTTCACCTTTGGGTCCTTGCGATCCTTTGATCCCCAGAGTTCCAGGAATTCCATCCAAGCCCCTTCTTCCGGGATGCCCTCTGGGCCCGGGGTCCCCTGGGGCACCCACTTCTCCCTCAGGCTGAGACGCTTCACCTTTTTCTCCTTTGAGTCCTGGATCCCCCGGAGCGCCTGGGAATCCCTAGGGCGGTACAGAAACAAGGCTGCATTGCATTTGGGTACGGCTGTTCTTCCGCCAATCTTAAAAAGAAAATGTCAACCCGAATTTTTCAATTTTAATGGATGTGGGTTTTTTTTTTTTTAAAGACACTTTCTTTGGCTCACAAGTATAATGTCAAGTTTTTTGGTTTTCTTTTCTCTCTGTTTGCTTCCAAAACTGGAAAAGAATACGGTTAGTGCAATTCAATGCCACACACCCAGTAATATTATTCAATATGATACAAACATCATCATAATTTAGATTATGTTAGAATATTGGTAAAGTTTAACTTGCATCCATGGATAATTTGATTTAAATATATTTATCTTTATATAACTTTCTGATTCACCGTGATAATAAAAAATTTAATTTCTAGAAGTTTATTGAGGTATAATTTACGTATCATGAGATGTATCTGTATACGAAAACAATTCAGTGATTTTTAGTAAATTTGTAATTTATGCCACAATCACTGCAATCCAGTGTTAAAACTTTTCCATCACCCCCCCCCAAATTCCCTCAAATCCATCTGCAGTCAATCCCTGTTCCCAACCTCCGCCGCAGGCAACAACAGATCCACCTACTATCTCTGATACCATTAAATGATTATGAATTCATTACTTCATTCCCTTATTCATTCACACATCATTCATTCATTCATTCATTTAGTCAAGTATCGATCAAATGCTCTAATATTAAGCCCTCTTTGCCAGGAACCAAACTGATAACCTTTGTGTGGCACAACTGTATTTCCAGAGTGTGCTATTTCCCAAATTGACACTAAAGCTTCCAAAGCATGAAATCTTACTGGAAATCCTGGAAGACCCGTACTTCCTGGGGACCCCGGGCTTCCTGTAATGCCAGATGGCCCTTGTCCTCCTGGAAAGCAGTAAATTATTAAATATTCATTGAATGCCAACTCTGAGTAGCCAGGGTAATGCAGTATATGAAGAGAATAGGGTGTTTTCTTCTGAGGAAAGAAAGACAATTGTATCTTAAAACACCCAGTGCAGGGAGTGAATGGGAGTACATAAGTGGAATAAGAGGTGATGTAAAAAAAAAAATAAAAGGCATTAAAAAAAAATCTTACCTTCCTAAAATTCTTGTCTTTATAATTTTAAGGAGAAACATTTATTTGTTTTGATCATAAAAGTACCATATGCTCATTGTAAAAAACAGATTCAGCAAGAAGAGTAAAAAATCACCCATAAATCTACCACCAAAGACAGTATTTGCTAAAATTTTCATGTATGTGACTCATCAAATTTTATATCTATAACACACTGGACATATACATGGTATTTTGGAATCATATGTCAATAAATACAGATTTATAGCTTCACTTAAAGGGTTGCGTAGTAGCATATTGTGTGGGTCAACCAACATTTATTTAACCAACTGCTGTTTTTAGAATTTAGATCTTTTCCCAACTTTAGTTCTAGTAAACAATGCTATGATAGGTATCCCTAAGTATTTAGTACTTCAAAGTTATCCATTAATTTAAATAAATTCCTAAAAGTGTAAGTGCAAGACCAAATGGACACAAACTTCTCCGAGGCTTTGGATATCTGTTGCCAAATTACATTTTACTGGACAATTTTATACTTCCTATATGTATTTAAATATCTCTGTAAAGATGATCCTCTAGAGGGTCTTTTGGATGGATCTCAAGCCAATGCGTTAACAAATGTATATTCAGATTTTATTTTTTGCAAGATTTGAGTCAGGGTATATTTTTTGATACTCATCCAAATGGTTTTCCTGTTTATATATCTTCTGTGAGCTATACCTGTAGTATGCCAAATGTAGAGAAACCAAGGAAAATTCAACACGGCTAGTTGGTCATCAGTGAGCTGCCCACTTGCATTCTACCCTTGGGCTAGAGGTCACTCAAAGGGAATGTAGGGAAATAATGATTGCTTTCCTTCTATTCTTTCCCTCCCTCCCTCTCTCCCCAGCTCCTTCCCTTCCTTTTTAGTTTTTGTTTTAATAGGACATTTCACCCAGAGTCTTAGGCACTGAATAGGAGCTGCATGAGGAATAGTCCGGCCCTCGTGCCAGCCCTTTGTCCCCTCTTTCCCTCCCCATCCTTCCCTCTCAGGCCCATCTCAGGGAGTCAGGGGGCAGAGACTACAGAGTAACTAAGGCATTTATGAAGGAGCAGGAGAGTGGCAGGAGGGGCAGAGGAACCCAACTAATGAGACTTTCTCTGCCTCAGGGTTTTGTCTACGGCCAGTTCTGTGCCTGAGGAAGGGGGAGGAGGTAGGGCAGCAGGGATGTGACGCCTGGAGCAACCAGGTGTGGGGGAGGGTCCTGGTTTGGCACAGAGTTCGACAGGAGAAGTGACAAGGGCTTTACTTAGCTCTCAGAATATTGGCCTCTGAGATGGTTTCTTCCCTCAAAAATGGAGCTAGTAGCTAATATTGAAAAAAGTAAGACTTCAGATAAAAACCCTCATTTCTTTCTTCTCAGGAAAAATTGGAAGATCTATCAACACAGGGCCTAAAATGTTGAAAAGTAACAATAGGCTGGAGCTGGTGCGGGATGGCCCCTCCAGTGTGCCTTCCAGTTTACCAGAGTCCTCACCACACCGTCGCCCCCCATCGGTGTGCTGATTTATTGCACTTACGTCCTTCTAAAGAATGAAACCGAGCATCTGCCCTTGGCTCTACCAAAAGTGGGGACCTTAAAAAGACAGACTGAAGAGAGTTGTGTCTTTTAAGAAGAAAAAATGAGAGAGCTTATTTCTTTATGGAAGAAAAAGGTGGTGTGTGTGTGGGATAGCTGCCTTACCCCTCCTAAGTCCTACCCCTGGAGGAACCCCAGTCTATAATTCATGGGGAACCCCATGGTTTGCTAGAATTCAGCAACTAAAATGGAACGGGGGAAATGCCAGTTTTTGTGTTATTTTGGCTTGCTTTATGTTAACAGAGTATGCTTTTGAAAATCTCTAAGTTCATGCAAACCACATCTTGACATCCAGATGTCTGATACCTTTTTTCACCACCCAGGAAGCTGACCCTTTTGTACTTGCCTAAACCCTCGTGTGCAAAATGTCTGTACCTGGGATTCCTTTTATGCCGTCCAACCCTGGCAGTCCTGGGAGACCTGGGGGCCCTGGGACACAAGGACATTGTATGCACAAGAGGCCAGGTTCCCCTGCAATGAGAGCATGCGTACATTACTCATAAACCCACACCAAGTCTGCAGAAAGGACAGATGTTTCCCAAACACACAGTCATTTATTACATTAAAAATTTGGGGGGGGGGTAGTGAAAATCATCAAGGACATTGTGCATGTTAATAAAAAATCATTCACCTTGGGGCACCTGGGTGGCTCAGTCAGTTAAGCATCTGCCCCCCCGCTCAGGTCCTAGTCCTGGAATCTTAGGATCAAGCCCCATATTGCATTGGGCTCCCTGCTCAGCAGGGGGTCTGCTTTTCCCTCTCCTTCTGCTTCTCACCCTGCTCATGCTCGTGCTCTCTCTCCCTCTCTCAAATAAATAAACAAAATCTTTGAAAAATTGTTCATGTATTATATTGGCTTACTTTTTCTATCCGACCTTCTTAGTATTCTTAGAGGAAATCCTGAATCAAGAATAAAATATCTACTCTCTCAGTACCTCTCTCCTTCAATGCAGGATAAAACTCATATTCTAGGCACATCCCATAATTTATTGCATGGGTGCTAAATACATGATTGATTTGCAGATAAACGAATACTTTTAGGCAATTCTTTTGCAAAAGAAGCCACCCCTGACTGCAGTTTGGGATCACTGTTGTTTCGAGGGGCGAATCAGTGATAGGAATGATGATGAGAATGGCTTGCTTTCATAGAGCATCACCACTGATTGAACCAACCTTTGGGCCCATCGGCTCCCGGGATTCCTGGAAACCCTACAAGGCCTGGGAGTCCACCATCTCCAGGTGGACCTTTGCGAAAAACGATGTCACCTGCAAAAAGACAACACCAAAACTAGTGTTTTGTTTCTTTTTGTGTTTTTTATTCAATTAGCAAGTGTTTCAGTAAGATGTATTATTCTATGTGCATGTCCCCCATATTTGTTTTGGAGGCTGCATCTTTTGAAGGTTATCTGCAATTGAAGACTGAAGTGTGTTGACCAGCTTTTCCTTTCTCACTACAGACATGTGATATTTTCTGATACTAGTGCAGTGATTCTTTGAAAGTTTGTTATCTGGTTGGTTCTCATCATAAAATCAACCCATGTTATTTTAGCCAATTATTTCCAATTATTCCAAGACTATCCTTTAGAATGTTTAGGCAAAGGGTCACATCGCATTCTATTATCTCAGGTACACTGAATCTTCCTGATATATTGTAGATGCTTAATACATATTGAGTGAAAAGGTTTTGATAGAGTATCATCTGTTTTCTCTGCATGGCTTGTTCACATCAATTGAGTTTGTCATTCTTCAAGAAACCTCTTCCCAGTTTTTCACATGTATCTGCTACCATAATGTTACAATGAACAGCTAATGCTCTTAAACTCTTGTGTTCTATGACTGGATTTTTTGGTCTTGCCATTTCAAATCTAGGTTGAAGGCAATGCTGATGAAACTAAATATTTCAAAACAATGCCTATAGCTGCTCCAAATTTCAGAGCAACAAGGTATCAGTGGAGACATTTAATTGAGATGGAATGGGGTATGGGTAATGTTTGCTTGACTCTGAAAGGAATGCTCATTTTGTGATCCAGTTTTCTGTGTCTTTAAGATGGCTGGATAGTTATCTTTATTTTTATTTATTTATTTATTTTTAATTTTAAAAAATTTTATTATGTTATATTAATCACCATACATTACATCATTAGTTTTTGATGTAGTGTTCCATGATTCATTGTTTGCGTATAACACCCAGTGCTCCATTCAGTATGTGCCCTCTTTAATATCCATCACCAGGCTAACCCATCCCCCCTCCCCCTTCCCCTCCAGAACCCTCAGTTTGTTTCTCAGAGTCCATCATCTCTCATGGTTCGTCTCCCCCTCCGATTTCCCCCCCTTCATTTTTCCCTTCTTACTTGGATAGTTATCTTTAAACAGTAAAATATAATGGCAGTTTTATACTTAAGGTAGACATATTTGTATACTTACATACTTATACATTTGTATTTACTTGCACATTTTCCTAGTCATGTCATACTTAAGTCAACAAATATTTGAGTACCTACAATGTTCCAGCCCCTGTGCTACATGCTGAGCTTAAAAGAGCAAACCAGACACAGTGTCTGACCTCAAAGAGCTTTGAAGTCTAGTAGGGGAAACTGACAAAGACTGGCAATGTGAGAAATGCTACTATCGGGATAAGCTTGGGTGTTACAGGATGTGGGCTCAGTGTAAACATTCTGCAGGACTTCAAGTTGAAGCTGCAACTAGATGGACAGACAGGTGTTGCTTAGGTAAGAGAAGACAGGAAACCAGGGCCACTCTATGGGGAGAGGATGCATGGTGTCTTGCAGAGGGAGCTGTATTACCTCAGGCACCCAGGGTCCAGAGCCCGATTACGGCACTCATTAGCGCCAAGAGCTGTGCACATCAGGCCCTGGTCGATAAAATGAGCACATTAAACCTACATCTTGAAAAAGACTTGGAGGACTAGAAATTGTTAAAATCCCCAACACAATGGAAGGTTTTAGTTAAGTTTTATTTTGCTTTGTTTTCCACATAGGTTCACACCAGAGCTTGACAGCTTTTGTTCTTGGACATTATATTGTTTTATTAATGGGATAATTTCTTAAATAGCCATTGGCCTAAAGGGAAGCTTTTATTTTTTTTTCAAATATTGCTCAAATAGCCAGACATTTAGCTGAATTATCTTATTAACACTAAGAGTTTTCCAGATTATTCTTTTGGATCTTCCAGATTTATAATCACACTGTCTATAAATAATAAATCCTTTCTTAAAAACAAAATCCCTGACACAACAGAAGATTCTTAGGGCTGTTAGGAAGGTTGAGTATAAAACACAAGACCTCCCAGGTACCTTCCAGAGAGGTGTTTTAAGAGACAAAGAGTGACCCATATGTTCTGAGGTTCTGTGTACCTGTTAGCCAGCAGAGAATGCTAGGTGGCTGTGGGGGGCTAGAGAGGTGAAGACAACTCCAGGCACTTCCCATCCTCTAGGCTGCAGCTGTGTGGTCTCTGACCCACTTTATCTGGCAGCATCTTGCCTCATGCCCCTGCTGCACCTCCAGCCCACACCTCCTTGCCCTGGGTCTTCCTGCCGATGCCAGGGCATGGGATGCCCTGGGAGCCATGCTAACACAGCCTGGAAGAGTGTGTGTGTGTGTGGGGGGGGTGGTTAGTGTGGTCCTGTGGGATATATCTTCGACCCACGACTAATAGGAATGGGTAGATAAATTCTTGCCTCTTGTTCCCCTGGGAAAAATTGTCCTGACACAAAGTTGTAGCTTTTAGGAAGATATTCTCCAGGGACCAGACAAGCAGTTGCAGACTTGGCCGAGGCCAACCTGATAACCATCCCTCCTTCTCTACTTCACTGTCCCTTGTCCCTGCCTCGCACTCCGCCCTCTGTGGGAGCTCAGGCTAAAGCCTTGCTGCACCTGCTATGTCCTTATTCTACCCGAACTGTCTTCACAGATAGCTCATCAGATGAAACGGCAGCAGAAAGATTGCTCCTAAGATCGACACAGACTGACGGCCAAGATGCAAGTAAGGTTCGTTGCCATTGATTTGCACACATCTGTTATTGGGCAATGTACACAATAGGGGCCCCTTAGGTATCTACCTGGTGGTCCTGGATATCCCTGCAACCCAATAGGGCCTGGTGAACCAGGACAACCTGGGGACCCAGGAGGCCCCACTGCATTCTTTCCTGGGGGCCCTCGTTCCCCTTTACTTCCTTTCACTCCTGGAGATCCAGGGGCTCCTCTGGGGCCAAGCCTCAATGACCCTTGGAGAAAAGAATCATGTTAGTGCATTTTCAATGTTTTCCTGACTCATATATATTACTTTTTTAATTGCAGAAAGTAACGTATTCTTATTAACAAAAGTTACACAATCGAGAGGCATAGAAAGCATATAAAACAAAAAGAGAATATCTTCCTTCCTTCATCTGTGGCCTTGTTAAACTTTCACGGCACAGCGAAGCCCAGAACGTCCCAGTCCCACGAGGTAAGTAAGACAGGGACTTATTTATTACAAGGGACTGAAACAGAGTTAGAGACACACTGTTGTCTTTTTGTTTAAAAGGACCTCATGAGAAATTCTTCGATATGTGCTGCTTTGTGGATTTTTTCATTAGCGACTAGAAGATACCTACCTTTCAGTGTCTGAAATGAGAAAGAGAGACTGTCCTAATTGGACTTCATTCCTGCCAAACATCTTAGTTATAAAAGAGCATGGTGGGGAGGTAGGCATCTCCTGGGAGACAAGCCTTGCCAGGTGGTACAAAACCATTTCATCTATCCCTCTTAAGGTGACAAGGATGTGAGGAGAGGGCCCGTCTCGAATCCATGCCTTGCAAACAGTTTAACTATAAAGAAGAAAGACCTCACCACCAAAGGGCTGAGAACCAGCAGGGGTAATATCTGATTATTTCTGATTATTGAGCATAAGGATTTTGCCATAAAAGCAAATCCCTGTGATTGGCATCTGTTTTAGAGATTTGTAATTTTTACTTCCTAAAGGAGCCTATTCATTACTTGGGGGGCGCTGGTGGAGAGAAAAAACTCTTCCCTAATCTTTGGCCAGATCTCTAAAATATCCTTTCGTATTCCAACTTCAAGAGATACTCATTGTTGGGACGCCTGGGTGGCTCAGTCGTTAAGCGTCTGCCTTCGGCTCAGGTCATGGTCCCAGGGTCCTGGGATCGAGCCCTGCATCAGGCTCCCTGCTCAGTGGGAGGCCTGCTTCTCCCTCTCCCACTCCCCCTGCTTGTGTTCCCTCTCTCTCTCTGTTTCTCTCTGTCAAATAAATAAATAAAATCTTTAAAAAAAAAAGAGAGAGATACCCATTGTTAACAATTTGGTGTATATTTTTCCATGCCCATGCAGGTACCTATAATATTTATCCATTTATCTATTTTTTTTTACAGTGGGATTATAAGATACATATAGTTCTGCAATCACTTAATTTCAATTCATTTTCAAAATTATGAAATAGTTTAAATATACAACAAGGTATGGAGAAAAATGTAATCAATGGCAGGGCTTATCAAATCTTTGCTATTTTTTTCATGGTTTCATTTCCTCTACAAAATGACACATGACAGCATTTTAGTTATAATTAAAGCCACTTAGGTTAATCCTTGATTAAATGTCCTTGATCCTAGTCTTCCTCTCTCAAGAGGCAACCACTCCAGTGACTCATGGGTGTTTTTATAAAACATAAACACATAAAAGTTTAATCTATGGGCTGCCTGGGTTGCTCAGTTGGTTAAGCCAGCTACTCTTGGTATCGGCTCAGGTCATGATATCAAGGTGTGGGATTGAGCCCCGTGTAGGGCTCCACACTCAGCAGGGAGTCTGTTTGCGATTCTTTCCCTCTGCCCCTCTCCCGGCTTGTGCGCGCTCTGTCTCTCAAATAAATAAATAAATCTAAAAAAAAAAGTGCAATCTATGTACTTACACAACATGTGGTACACTATGAAAACTACCACTTTTAACCAACCTAATTACTATAAATTACTGTTTTCTACCTCTGTGCCTCCTCTGAGCTTCAAGGCTTCTGCTCCTACACCAGTTTTTGCCTTACACTTTAGTTAAAACCACTGAGAAGTAAAAGAGCATTCCTAAGTCGCTTTGTGTCAGCTTCCACTCCCTTTTCTGCTATGAGTCACAAAGTTAACAATGAAGAAGCTGGAATCATTTTTAGATCAATTAATGAAACATTTGTCTTATGTAAGCAATGCAAACGTGATTTTCCTTTTTTTTTTTTTTTAAGATTTGTTATTTATTCATTGGAGAGAGAGAGAGCATGAGCAGGGGGGAGGAGCAGAGGCAGAGGGAGAAGCAGACTCCCCGCTGAGCAGGGAGCCCGATGTGGGGCTCCATCCCAGGACCTCGAGATCACGACCTGAGCCGAAGGCAGATGCTTAACCAACTGAGCCTCCCAGGCGCCCCCGTAATTTTCCATTCTATTGGTGCCCCAAGAAACATGTACATACCAGCACTTCCAGGAACCCCAGGGGAGCCGCTGGGACCTACAAATCCGTAACAGTAACTGATTACTCATAAGGACATAAATACTTCCCTCCCCCCATTTTTGAAATCTTGGCTGACCACATTATCGTAATTAATAATACTTTCATACTTTCTCTTCCACTCTCACATAGATATTAGAAAGCTTCACTTATTTAGACAAACTGCAGAGAAGAAACTAGTCTGAGATGCCTAACACTCAGAAGCGAATTACGGCACCTTACCACCTGCGAACAAGTCAGCAGACATTTACTAGGAGTCTGCTCTGCTTTTGACGCTTGGCTGGAATGGTGCAGATGGAAGAACAGCAAATAGCTGGAACTGTCCAGGTCCTGTGGTTTGTCCAGATGTTACCTCTCAGATCACTTCTAGCCATGACAGTGCAACGGGGTTCTAATTCTCTGATACATATGAGTGATTTATAGTGGACATACCAGATTAAAAAAAATCTATGTCCGTGTCTATACTTCTCTGTCCATTTATTTAAGAACACTGGGAATTTGTACTCTTGTAAGTGAAATTCTCCTTTGAAATCTTATTTGTATCAATAATTTGCCTTAGGTTGGTGGTTCTCGATCCTGCCTGCACACTAGAATAATCTGGGGAGCTTTTACAATCTCCCGGTGCCCAGGGCCCCCCTCCAGACAGTTACATCAGAATGCCAGGGATGGGACCTTGGCATGTCATTATTTAGAAGTTCCCAGGGATTCTCTGATGTGTGGCCACAGAGGAGAGCTCTTGGCCTACACCTTTCTAATCTATCCAAAGGGACAGCATCTGAGTAGATGTGACTCTACTTCATGGTGCCAGGAGTCAGGAAACCCAGGTTTCAGGCCCCTCTTGTCACGAATGGGTGGATTTTCTCAAGTTACAGTTTTTCAGGGTCTCTGTTTTTTTCTTTTCTATCCCCCTGAGATTGCCGATTCTTCCCATTCCCTCCTCCTGCCCTCTGGCCACATTTGTGTTTTCTTGTCAGACTTGATGCTTTCACACACAAAGAGAATTTAATTACCTTCTATGGTATAGTACCTATGGAATTTTCATATAAAAGTATGAAAATTAGGACATACCAATACTACCATCCATGAAAATTGGGAAACCTTCCTTTTGCCCCCTGCAAATTCTAGGTCTATAAGCACGTTTGTTATACATTGCCTGGAAATAAACACATGGACATGGTCAGCAAATGCTTTAGGAAGAAATTTATTCTCACCCTGTGGGCCACGAGCTCCTTTGGGCCCTGGTGGGCCTGGAAGTCCTTCATCTCCCTTTTCCTGGTATGAATCATAATATTCTGTCTTCAAGGAAAAATAAACAAATAAAGAGAAAGGATAGCTATTTATGGTGAGCTCACCAAATGCAATATTTCAATGTCCTTTCCCCCCACCCCCAAATGGTATTTTCCTGAATTCATAAGTTGATGTGTTAGCAAGAATAAAGTCATGTATACATGATGGATAAATTTAAAGATCAAAGTTGATGTTTCTGGTATCACCATATCATATATTTCATGGGCTTTCAGTGAGAAATACATTTTATGATGTGAGCCAGCTCACACACTCACAGTTTTATCCATACCTAGATATGTGGGGATATGTATACTGAAATTAAAGTTTCACAAGCAGTGACTTACCATTTTGACATATTATCAACTCTGATTTTTTTTTAATTATATTCTATTTCACTTTTTTTAAAAAACGCTTGTCCTCATGGACTAACTTTCTTTCAGAGTATGTTGGGACCCACACATCAAAAAATACTCCATTGATTGTTTCTTTGAATTTCAGGATACCATTGGCTTGCAATAATATTGAGGGTTATTGTTTCTAACATGCTTGGTGGACCTACTGCTGGTCTCCTTAACCGTCTGCTTCCTAAGTAGAACTTCCAAGGAAGTTACTAGAAGCTGCAGAATTTTATAGAATTGAAACACACACAGCAAACTAGGAATGCTAAGAATTTCTCTCAAGCGCAACTGACAAATCGATTTCACTTAGAATTCAGTACACTTATCTTGAAGGAAAAGAAGATGGAAATATAAAAGTTTTGGTGTTGTTTTGTTTTCTCATATGCTGCATGGGGCCAATTACTTTGTTGGTGTGTTTAAAAAAGATAACAAAAGTATTGTGATTAATCAGTTATGTATAAAATCACAAAAATAATTCATAATAGTGACAGTAATGATAATGTAATAATCTCCATCACAAAATCCATAATGACATACATGCACCTGCCAAGCGCTGGCTAAGTGCTTTCACAAAATGGCCCATTTCTTCTTCCTGGCAACTCCATAAAAGTATTTTGGGACTACTTGCATCTGGATCATTGGCTTGTTGTGTGAAGATGCGAATTTCCAGGATGCTCCTCCAGTTACTGAGTTAAATTGGTTAGCCTGAGGGGTCTGAGAACTGCAACGCAGTAATGGAACCCTCTCACCCCCACCCCACGAGGGTTTTATCATCATGGACCTTTCCATACAACCAGCATAATCACAAATGGCAGCTCTGCTCAGCACACTGAATGTGAGAACTACTGTCTTTTAAAGGCAGGAGAGAAAGGGATACCAGAATTCAGAGCCTGGGTCCTTAAGCTACAGGGTCCCAAAATAGAGAATATGGGCACTCTAAAGTCAGGAGCTGACAGACATCAAATCCATGTCCATGCCGGAGAGAGGAGTTTGAGCTGGAGGGCGGGGGGGGTGGTCACTGGTTTTCGCTGGCCTTGGTTGAGCTTCTGGTGCATGGAAATACAGGTTGTCATATGTGGGCCCAGCTGGAGTGGGTGGAGCGGGCTCCCTCTCCCCTGGGTGCCCCAGCTGACCTCCAGTGCACCCTTCCTACTCTGCCCAAGGGCACAGGTCTGTTTGGGCCATGTCTGATTGGACAAGGGGTTTCTTCTTTCCCACGGCCCAGGGTGGGCATCTCTAGTGCCTTCCAGAGACCAAATAGGACCAAATAGAAATATTTATCCATTGTCCAATGGACAAATAATGACAACAGCTATTTTCTTCCCTGGCTTGATAAAAAAGTAAATACCATAATCTCTATCTTTAATGAGAGATTCAAAATTTCCTTAATACTTTGAAGGACTTGATCAAATATGACATGGATACTGTCTTTTTTTTTTTTAAGATTTTTTTATTTTTATTTATTTGACAGAGAGAGAGAGAGACAGCGAGAGAGGGAACACAAGCAGGGGGAGTGGGAGAGGGAGAAGCAGGCTTCCCGCGGAGCAGGGAGCCCGATGCGGGGCTCGATCCCAGGACCCTGGGATCATGACCTGAGCTGAAGGCAGACACTTAACCACTGAGCCACCCCGGCGCACCGACATGGATACTGTCTTTAGTTACACTTACTGGACCACGAAATCCTGGAGGGCCAATGTCCCCTTTCCACCCCTGTATTGAAAGACAGTTACAAATTATGAGGACATTAATCCAAAGTATTTACATATTTAGTATGCTTAAAAAGCAAAACAGTTAAACAATAAATTAATGCTAAAAGTCATGTTATTTCCATGTAATGTACAAACCAAGTTAAAATGAAAGGGACATTGACTTTGGGTCATTTCCCTGGAGGGCCATATCTGGGACAAGAATCCTGTCATCAAGGTCTTGGGAAGAGGTTGTTGTTCTAGTAGCTTTTACGTGTTTTTTCCATGTCAATACCTTCAGAGGGTGTTCCTATGCATTTCACATCCCCATGTTCTCCCCCAGATTACAGGCACAGCAAAACCAGGTTGCAGGTTGTGTGCAATTCCCAGGGTCCCAACTAACCTGTAACCAATGCCCTTCCTTACCAAATCAGGACAGCACTTTCAGAATTCTACCAGAAGTCATATTAGTATAGGATAAATCTTGAATCTGCCCATATGCCTACAATGACTTGAAATGACAATATTTGAAAACATCTGTAACATGTTGTCAGCAACAAATGAAATGGAATACAGTTCATAATTCACTGATCATGACCTTTGAGTGTGTCATGACCCAGAACTAGACTCATGGGGTTCAGCCTACACTTGACCTCCAGTGACCAGAAACCTTCACTTGCAGGACTTGTCCAACTCCTTCCTCATGAAGAAACTAAATCTCACTGGTCATGATGTCAGGCAGCTTCCACCACACAGACAAGTTTTAGATCTTTTCCACAAAACTGCCCTTTGGGTGTCTAAGTAAATTTGTCACATCTCTCATTTCCTCTTAACAAATAAAACTAAGCTACTTTAATGAACTCTGATTGCAATCCCTTGTACCTCTTTTCAGGGCATGACTGGGAAAGGGTGGGCAAAACCCGACCAACTAAAAAGGCTGAAGACAGGATGTTAGAGAGGGGATCACCTTAATGCCGTCTTTACCCGGTAACCCAGGGAAGCCCCTGTTGCCTTTGGCTCCCTGTGGAAAAAGAGAATAGGTCAGAAGACATACAAGTCAATTTCTTCTGTGGGAAGCAGGAACAGTTGGAACTCCCTGCCCCCGTTTCTTTAAGATTTATTTATTTATTTGAGAGAGAGAGAGAGCATGTGCACCCATGAGTGGGGGAGGGAAAGAGAGAGGGGGAGAGAGAATCTTCAGGCAGACTCCCGGCTGAGCATGGAGCCCATTTCGGGGCTCAGGCCCATAATGCTGAGATCAGGACCTGAGCCAAAATCAAGAGTCGGACACTTAACTGACTGAGCCACCCAGGCGCCCTGGAAATCCTTTTTGAAAAGACAAAATAAGATGTGTTCAGATGATCTCTCTTCGCAGTGAGGGTGTAACACTATGATTCTCAAATACAGGTTTAAAAAGCTATATGCTTTTGCTAGCTTCATAACTAATAGTGATTCCCCAAATCCTTCTTCGTCTAATGGGACTGACATTTCAACAACATCAATGGGCCAAACATGTCTTTACCTCAGTGCCGGGGAAACCAGGGGCACCATCTTTGCCAGGTTTTCCCTAAAACAAAAACAAAGCAAAAACACATAATTTAATAAATATGGATCTTTAATAAATATGGGAAACGTAAATGATATGATCATTTCCTCTTGACCCCGGGCAAGAGAGCCTGACTGAAACTTTCTACCCATTTGTTAGAAGAAAAACCAATTTAATCACAGACCTTCTCTTGCTGAGGAAGGCAGAAGCCAGTCAGAATGGGAAATTAGGGAGGGTAAATGGAAGAAAGATTGGAAAGTAAGATTAGCTAATTAAATGAGATTTGATACTGCCCATCCCAGCTTGGAAGAAAAATTGAAAAACCAGAGAAATGGACAAAAAGACCTAGAAAGAGGGAGGAGTTCACACTCAAATTATTTATTTGAAATGTTGGCAATTCCCTGACCTGCACACGTGCCAATATTTGAATATATTTATAAAGGCATATTGCAGTGTCCCAAACAGACAAGGCTTTTAGATGAACTATTACAATGTTTACCCTCTGTGATAGAATTAAACATCATATTGACTGAACACTTTTTCTTAGAAAAAAATACTTTTCTTGATGTACAATCTTTAGAGTCTTTAAACAATATATGTGTTTAAATCTTTCCAAAATAGAGCTGGGTGGGTGAGTGGACCCCGGTTGCTTCTGTCTTCCCAGCATCCATGCCACTGTGTGCCCCATCTTCTGTGGAGAGCTGCCCTTTCCTCACTCTGTGTGGGTCTCATGGGACTGTCGGTCACAGTAGCCCCCACCCCGCTGGCCTGGCCAATCCTGGGAACTTTCCCTCCTGGCCACAGTTGTCTCTCCAGGGTGAGACATAGGACCAAGCTGGGCCAATTAGAGTGATTCTTGGGGGTGTTATTAGTGGACACAGGGAGACACACTATCTTCTTGGATGCCATTAACCTGAAGCGGTCCTCTGCTACTTCCTGCTCTTCCTCCCCATTGACGCCTATGTGGAAGATCAGTGTCAAAGGAGACCACGAAGCCAATACCCACAGAGGAGGAGACATGATAGGGAGAGTCCTGCCCATCTTGTTTCAGGCTCTGAAGTTCTCGAAGGCTGTTTTAGCCTTGAAATCCTCAGATACTTGAACAAATAAGTTTCATTTCTTAAATCTTTTAAAAAAAACTTACAAAAATCAAAGCTAGTTTGAATTGGGCATCTTACACTTGCCTTCTAAAGAGACCTAAGCATTGACTGATACAGGCTGCACACGATACTGAGTTTCCAAATTTACCTGCAGGCCAGGCTCTCCAGGAGCACCTTTTTGAGATCCATAAGATTCTCCAGGCGGTCCCTGTAATTAATGAGAGTTATGTCAAATTTTATGGATCGATTTTTTGACTCACCTCGATTGTCATTAAGTTTTTCCTTCTGATTATTCTGTTATATTTTAAAATGTTCAAATGGGGGGTCATCTCATGTATAAGTGTTCATTTAAAAACAGATGCTAAAATACCAGATGCTGAAGATAAATCATAAGATGGGAGAGAGGCAGTGGGTGGGTGTACAACCTCGCAGGGAATTCAGCTAGAAGAGGCTGTGAAATAATTCTAGTATATTCCATGATGTCTGTGGTGAAATATTATCATGCTTTAGCTAATATTAAGATTAAAAGTAGATCATACATCCAAATACACACTAAGGCTCTACTTCATGTTTCGAGGGAACAGCATGACTCTAAAGAACCTACTGAGGGTCCAGGAGGTCCGGATTTCCCCAGGGCTCCCTTGTCTCCCTTTTCCCCCTTGAGATCCTGCGACAAAAACAATTTAAAGTCATTACACACAGATCAAACAAGATTATACCGCTTTTACTTGAAAATTTTCTCCATCTGTTCAACGAACTAGATCTACAAACTACTTATGTATCTCTTGTTAACATGACAGATTATCATTTTTCCTATTTCAGATTTTATACTTGTGAACCCGTTGAAGCCATATATGAACTTTTGTTGTTTTAAAGAAAGTATCTTTTGGATCCAAATATGTTAAATCAGTTTAATTCCTGAATCAGTTTTCAATAACCACATTCAAATCATTCCCAATGTATCTTATTTTCATTTTTAATATAAATATACAGAATTATTTTCATTGGGATCAATTAATTTCTGATCATATGTTATAAGGAGGATTTGATTGTGTTAATCAGGTTTGTTTGTGTTCTTATCACATTTATTGACTGTATTTTCTCCAGTGTGGGTCTCCTCTTGGAGCATCATTTTTTTTCAAACTCAAAGATTTTCGCCTAGGTCAAATCTTCCAGATCTAGTTTTTGTCAAGATAAGATTTATTTTTCTGTCCATTTCCAGCCAATAAAATTTTATACTTCATTAATTTTATTTTTGTTGATTACCTCTGAGAAGTTTAGTTATTTTCCTTACATCAATTTTTTCCAATCTTCAGTGATATTATTTTGGTCATATCAAATTTCACCATGTTTTGTTTTAACTCTTCTCAGTTTTGTTTTGATAAACAAAACTTCTATCATTAAGAATTAATTATATTGGAGAGGCTAAGGGGTTTATTTTTTAGGTGATGAAAATGTTCTAAAATTGCATGTGGTAATAGTTGTACAACCCCACAAATACACTAAAAGCCACTAAATTGTGTACTAAATAAGTGAGTTTCATGGTATATAAATTATATCTGAATAATGTTGTTAAAATTAATTATAACTAAAACGCATGAGCTTTATTCTTTAAAACAGTGAATTATATGGTATGTGAATTACATTTCAATCAAGCTATTATTAAAAACAATCAGAGGTTTAAAAGAGAACAAGAATTTATATTTATTTCTTAGTTAATCCACAAAAAAATTGTTAATTAACCCCTCACTTCCCCACCCCCCCAGACATTCTGGGATCAACCTTGTATCTAGGTTTGGGGTATTATACTGTGATTCACTTTTTCTGAGCATTCAGTTCAGTTCTATATCCTGGTCCTTCTAGCTACCTCATGGTGGAAGCAAAAAGCAGATGTTCATTTTGAAAAACAGGGCCACAGTGTCCTTGGAGAAGAATGCAGGCCACATTGCCCTTGGGGATATAATGGCAGGTAAAAATGTCCCCTTTGATTATAATACCATTCCACTGATATCTTTAGGTCATTACTATTCAGTTGGATCACAGCCATACACCTATTTTGTTATCATTTATCAAAAATACTCACCAAATCCCCATCTGAGTTAGGAACAATGAGAGGGGGTGAGGATAAAAGGTGAGCAAAATTAGATCCAAGCAATACCTTCTAGAATCGTGGAAGCTGCTAGCCTCTGATCTTGCCTCAGATCTCTGTCTCATGTTTTCTGGTTCACGAGTAAAAGATGGGGACAAAATAAACTCCAGAGGCTCAGGCTGGCTGAGAGAGCTCAGAGGGCACAGCTTATAAAAGAGGTAAGGCATCACGAGGACCTCACCCCGGAAGTGAGAACGTACAACCTGAGTAATAAAATGGAAGAGTTACCGTTCTGTTATCTGGGCCTGTTAGCGTGACAATAACCGTTCCTGGGGGTCCAGGGGGTCCTGTTAATCCTTTTACACCCTAAAGACAAACACATTCAGGAATGCAAAACCAAACAACATCACCTTTGCTTTTTGGAGAGGAGAGACTCTCCCCTTTGGTTCTTAGGTAAGAAGATAGCGCAAATGACAGAGCAAACATGTTTGTTCCGGGGTCACTTAGTGACTAAGATGTACAGGATGATTGCTATGAGACGTAAAATGTCTTGCCCACAAATAAACCACAATATTTGAATTACCCGCTCTCCTTTTTGTCCTATCACTTTATCGCCCATGTGACCCTGTAAGAAAAGACAACACTAAATTATTTTTTAAAAATGGAGATGAAGAGTCTAAATCCACTGACGTTCCAATGTTTGTAACTGAACGTTTATATTTTAATGGTAATGTTAGTATTATAAAAATTACTTTAGCTATCTCTTGGAGGAGAGGGGCAATATGTTTCTTTCAAAAGTGGAGATCACGAAGTGCAGAAAGCTTAATGGATTGACTTTCTATGGCAAATGATGACATGACGTGTGGCGGGATGGGAAAGGGAAACCAGCTCAGAGGACATTTTCTGGCTCAGCCACTGACTGGTTATCTAATTTTCTGATGCCCTAGTTTTCTCGTCTCAAAGATACGAAGGAAGGGTGGCTGAACTTCTGGATTCTGAAATTCAAAAGTTGATAGGGAGGCTAAGAAAACATTTCAGGCTATCTGACTTCACTAGTAATTTAGTGAAATGAGCTATGTCTAATGTGAACAGTCCGTCTCACTAACAATGGCTGATCTATCATTTCAACCAGTGCCTCCTTGCCTTTTTTAAATTATTTATTTAAATTTTGTTAGTTACCATACAGTGCAATACTGATTTCTGGAGTAGAGGTCAGTGATTCATCACTTCCATACTATATCCAGTGCGCATCACAAGTGCCTCCTTGCTGTTTTACTCTTGAGTATACAGATCTTCCCCCCATTAGCCCACAAGGTATAGGACAAATGCTCAAGATGAGGAATCAAAAGACTTTAAATCTCAGCTGTCATTTACTGTCTCTTTGACAACTCATGTAAATAATGAGATAATTATTGTGAAAGCACCTTGGCAAGTTCCCTACACACAAAGTCTAGCTGGTAGTAGCAAGAGATATGGCGTTAGGACTAATTTCCTAGGGGCCTCAGCCTCACTCAACATTTTCCTACTTAGTTAAACAAGGGGCTCAGAATAAGCCACCCCAAAATATCACTTTGGCATAAGAATTATTTTGAGCTCCAGACAATTGAGTAACAGCAAAAAGTGCAGAAAAAGTTCTCTACCCTCCTCCATCTACCTAAGGGCAGGGCATGGAGGCATCTTCCCTTGGTGAAGATGTCACCTGGCTCTTCTCCTGTACCAGGAAGAGGAGAAAACTCTTATCTCTGGACCCAGCACTGACTGAAATCTGCATCAACAAACCTTACTGAAATAACCCTCATCTTCCATTAGTTTCCCCCTTATACTTACTTTCCCACAATTTACTACCCCTACCAGCTCAAAACCCCTTTTCTTTGTCTTGTCACTCCTCCACAAATGTATCACCCTTTGTTAAAATGTTACACAAGCCTCTGGGCCTGACAGCCTCTTTGGGGTTTTCATTTCATTTCTGTGAGGCCCCCACATGCATATGAAATAAACCTTCTTCTCCTGTTAATCAGTCTTTTTTCAGTTCCATATGCATGTCCCCACTCAGGAACCTAAGAGGATAAAGAAAAGTTTTTCCTCCCCAACACTAGCAATCGGTCTTTTCATGAGAAAGACATGCAGGACTCTGTTTAATGAGCACATGAATATTCACCCTTCATTTCCCAGCATCAAGATCAGGTTGGTGTTGGGAAGCAGGCCAACACAAATTTTATAGGATAAAGTGTTGGATGATCAGTAGGATTATTGGAAATGAGAAATCTATGGACTTGCCCTTTCTTCATAGGGAGCTCCTTATAACTGAATTATCAGGGATCAAGTGACTAAGTGCAGGGAGAAGAGAGTGAGGGGTACAGAGCTGCCTGTCCTATTCCCTTCCCTGCCAGGAATCCTGTGGCTTCTAGAGAGGGGTCAGGCAGTGACCACGTGTCCAATCAGACCAGGTTTGGCTTTTAACCTGTTCTCAGTGTTCTGGCTGCTGTGATATATGAACTGTAATCTACCTTAGGTCCTGGAGGTCCCATGGTTCCTGGAAAGCCCTAGAAAAAGCCACAAGTAAAAAAAAAAAAAAAAAAAAGCCACAAGTTAAAATTACAGCAGAAAATGTGCCAAGCCGAAAACTCCGTGTAAAGTTTTTCGATATAATGAATTTATTAGGTTACAGGGTCTATAGCAGTGATGACTTCATACTCACTGAGAATCCCGGAGGGCCAGGTGGACCAACAGGTCCTGGAAAGCCTGGAAGGCCTGGTAAACCCTGTAAATTAAGAGAATAGAGTGAGTTTGAATTTACTTCTCACCTAAGAACAATGTCCATTAATTAAATCCATTACAATATTTTAATGAAACCTGAGGAACATGACGCCTGTCATTTATGGCTGCAGTTAATTACAAAAAAAGAAAAAAACAAGATGCCTGAAAGTGTGTTGCCATGTATAACAGGCAGCCAGGAATATCCTGATGGCAACATTTCCAGGAGAATGACCAGAGCAGTAGCTTTATTTTAGAGGAGGTTTTAAAATTTTTAAAATTTTGCTTTTCTGTCTATCTCTCTGTCTGCCTGTCTGTCTCTCTCAGCCAAGCATGCTCCTTTGGTAGGGCCTTCCACCTGCTCTCCTTATGCCTAGAACCTCTTTCCCCAGATATATTAATGACTCACTTCTTCTCCCTTTTCTTATTTTCACTCAAATGTCATCCTTTCCCTGTCCATCCAATCTAAAGCCACAACCCTCCTTCCAACTTGGACACTTCCTCTCCCCTGCCCCTGCATTATTTTCCTCCTTGAAATTTACTATTTAACACACCATGCACTTACTAATTTATATCTTTTCTGTTTTCCCCTACTAGAATGTCAGATCCATGAGGGCAAGAATTTTTTTTTAACCCTTTTTTTGGCTAATTTATGCACCATGGTATCTCTAGAGCCTAGGACAGCTGCTGACACATAATTGGGATGTAATAAATATTTCTTGCATAGGTGAATGTCCTATTGCTATATCTTCATCAGCAGCATTTGGTAGTACCTAGCCAACACTCAATGTACATTTAAGGGGCACATTAATGTCCCAGATGCACTGCTAATCTCTTCTTACTGGATCCCTTTCCTCCAGCATCAGGCCCCATAAATGTTTCCTAAGCAAGAAAAATGAAGAGCCATCATGTCCTGCATCTTTCCTCAAAGGTCAGTAAAGGCTCCTAACTGCATCGTTGTGTCATTTTGTGGCTCACCTTCAGCTGGCATGGCTCACCATCAGGGAGTTCGACAACCTACACTCAAACTCTTTGGCTCACTTAGACAAATTTCCAGAAATTTCCACATACACTTCTGAACTAAGTTAAGATATTTCTGGTTAATTAACCTGGAAGTTAGTACCTGTGCCTTAGGTTTATCAAAAGACCCTTTTGAATCCCAAAGTAAAGCATACACAGTCCCCCAAATAGCTGTGTCTCTTCCTACCCATTAGGGATCACACTCAGATCTACATACATATAGATCAGAAGGTAAACCACTCAACAGGAGAAAGATGCATTTAAATAAAACCCAGTTACTTACTGTCATGCAAAATTTGAAACAGGGCTGTTATTTAACATTATAGTTTTAAATGATATTCAATGTATGGTATAAACCTATCCTTGATTTCAACAAATACAGAATAAGTGGAGCATAACTATTCCTTGAAGATTCCTCCTTAGGTTTAGGAAAGCCTGGGTAATTGAGATTTAAGAAGAGATTAAAAGACTTAAGCACAAAATCATCCTTTTATATTATTTCATGGAGTTTCTTATGAGGTGAATGTTTTAGAATGAAATGAAGTCAATGCCAACAGAAGAAATATGAATGTCTACTTCAAATGTTCTTGTGGTTGTCAGAGGTGGGGTTGAAGGGAGGGCAAAATGGGTAAAGGGGGTCAAAAGGTAGAAACCTCCCGTTATAAATAAATAAGTCTTGGGGGTGTAAGGTACAGCATAGTGACTACAGCTAACAATACCGTACTCCAGATTTGAAGGTTGCTAAGAAAGTAAAGTTCTCATCACAAGAAAAAAAGAGTATTTGTCACTGTGGTTACGGAGGTTAACTAGACTTATTGTGGGGATCATTCCACAATATGTACAAATATCTCATCATTACCTTGCACATCTGAAATGAATATAATGTCATATGTCAATAATACCTCAATAAAAAAAGAAAATGAAACAAAAAAGAAAACAGGAAACAAACCATAAAAATGTTCCTAAGAGAGTGAGAAAGAGATTTGGGGGAAAAGAGAAAGAAGAGAGACAGACAAAGACAGAGTCCACAGAGACAGAGAGGAGAGAAAGGAGAGGGACAGATAGACAGAGAGCCAGAGTCAGAGCCATAGGACTGAGAATAATGAGACCTTCTCTGACGTGGAATACCTGGAATCCCGGAGCTCCTGGCAACCCGGGGTCACCTCTTCCATCAAGTTCTATACCTTCTGCAGCAGGAGCACCCTTGAAAATGAAGAACTTCATTAAACATAGTTAATGTTATATTTTCAAAACTCCTTTAAATGCTTCTTCAAGGTCCTACTGCTTCAAGGATAAAAGTGCTTTTCAGGATATATACTTGGAGAAATGATTTAGGATTATGTAGTTACTCCATTTTGAAGAAATAAAAGATTTTCCTATCTCCTAAAATTGACAGTTTACTGTGGAAGGAAGAAAGACACAAAGATGAGAAACCATTTCTCAAGATACCAAAATTAGTGGCAACTCTTGATCTAGAAGGTGGTGTCCCCAGGCTGAGGTTAGTTCTCTTCCCCTAGACTCTATTCCCTAAAAGGATTTTACAAACATTGTATTCCTTAAGAGATATTTATGACAAGAGCTAAAAGAAGTTGTTGAATAGGAATAAATATCATGTCCCAATTATTAATTGGTTTCTGAATTAATTATGAAGCCTAATTTGTAATTTCTTACACCTCATTATTTAATAGAAATCTTTTCATATGTCCACTTAGAGATTTTCAATAATAATATGCCACACGTGACTTACCTTTTCTCCTTTCAAACCAACAGCACCCTATAAAAAGGAAACCAAATACTTAACATCACTGCTTGGTCCTTGCTGCTGTTCTGCCCCCTCTCCCACTGTCTACTTCCCACCGTTTTTTAAAATTTTTTATTGAAATTCAATTAATCAATATACAATGTATTATTAGTTTCAGAGGTAGAGTTCAGTGATTCATCAGTCTTATATAACACACAGTGCTCATTACATCACGTGCCCTCCTTAATGTCCATCACCCAGTGACCCCATCCCTCCACCACCTCCCCTCCAGCAACCCTCAATTTGTTTTCTATGATTAGGAGTCTCTTATGGTTTGTCTCCCTCTCTGATTTCATCTTGTTTTCTTTTTCCCTCCCTTCCCCTATGCTCCTCTGTTTTGTTTCTTAAATTCCACATATGAGTGAAATCATACGATCATTGTCTTTCTCTGATTGACTTATTTCGCTTAGCATAATGCCCTCTAGTTCCATCCATGTCGTTGCAAATGGCAAGATTTCATTTTTTTTGATGGCTGAGTAGTATTCCATTGCACATATATTCCCACTGGTTTTTAAACATGCTCGAGTTTCTTTCATTTAAACAAACAGAATCTCCTCCCACCAGTCTCTCCTTCGTGTCATCTGCAATCTTCCCATTCTGTTCATTCCTCAGTGCCCCACCTGCCTCCTGCCTCCATCCATGCTGGAAATATCCCTTCCTAAGGCTTGCAATGACAGTGACGTTGCTAGAATCAATGACAAGACCTCAGATCTTACTGGACGTCTCAGCAGCATTAGTCAGCTATCGGCCACTCCCTCTACTCAAAAACATCTTTCCTGGGCTTCCATAATATACTCCTCTTGGTCTTCTTTCTACCACGAGGCCCCTCCTCTTTACAGGTGTATTCTCCTTGACCCAGCCATCCTGTGCTGGGGCTTGTCTGTTCTGAGGGTCTTTTCCCCTCCTTCTCTCGCTCCTTGTGTCACCACCATCTGGGGCCTCTCCTCTAAGCGAATCCAGCTGCCTATCACTCATCTCTGCTTGGATGTCTCAAAAGCGAAATAAAACCTCGAAGCACAAACCTGAACTCAAAATGCATTTATTCATTCATCCCCCCACCCACGCGCTGAATGTCTACTACCGGCGGCCCCCGACTTCCGCAAAGTCGTGATGGATTTCAGCACACGGCCATTCTGTAAATGACTCGTGTTTGTACTTTATACAGAGTTAGAAATGGATACCTACTGGGATCCCCGGGTAGCCTGGTGTCCCCGGAAGGCCTGGAAACCCTTGCTCACCCTGGAAGGCATACAAAGCTTGTTACTCTTTTTAGTTGTGCTAGAACAGCCTATTGAGATATTTTCCCTGTTTCTCTCTTCCAGCCCTGCAGCGGTAAATCTAGACTAAGTAACCCAAATTCCTTATGGCTACTGGGTCATGAGGCTGAAGGCCAGAAAACCATTATCTTAATTGAAAACAGGATTAGAATCTACTGTTTCTCAAATTGTGCATAAACGGCAAAAGTGTAATTGTGCCAAGAACTTTTTAATTGCTGTTTCCTTGAAACTTGAGTAATTAGTTCTTTCATGGTCACCATCCTGGGGGAAAGGAGGGTGCTGTCACCAAACAAATGGCGTGAGTGAACACTGGAAAGCTCAGTCACTTTTCTCAAAAGACCAATTTTGCATTCCAAGCTTTCGTTTCTGATTTACATACACTCACAACCTTAGGTGAAGGGTGAGCCCCCAGTTGTCCTTCTGTGGAAGAACATGAGAGAATGTCCTCAAAAGACAATCAGAAACCAAGCCATAAGAAGAAAGAAGACCATCATGTTTCTGTCCTGAAGACACATACCAATGGTTCTGGCTAAAAGAGTCTCTCAAGGAAAGTCTGTGCCTTCTCTTTTCTCCTTCCCCTTGATTGATTCATTCTGCAAAATGTTTCCTAACCATCTCCTGTGTGAGAAGTACATACCTTAGGCCCATTGCATCCTGGGACACCAGCAGGTCCATAAGGCCCAGGATGGCCCGGGGTGCCCTGAAAACAGAGCAAGTCTCAGAGAGGTGGCATCACCACCCGGGCCCTGGGAACAAGTAGCCATCATGAAGGACCCAAGGCGAGGGAAGAGATGGCCTAATTTAGATACTTATTTAAATACAAATGGCTATTAAATAGTTAAATAGTACATTTAGTTATTTTAGATAATTTAAATAAAAATTATAGCAAATAAAATGGGCTAATCAAAACCCAAAATTATCAAGTGAGATACAGATATTTTAGATGAAACAGAAGACCTTTCTATATAAAATGAAGTCCCTTAACATGCTGTTTTAAACAGGAAGAAAGGAAAGGAAGAAGAAGAAGGATGTATACACAAGGTAACTATTATTTTATTATTCTACACTGTTAAATAGAGTTAATCTATTCCATCTATTCTATTCTATTCTATTCTATTCTATTCTATTCTATTCTATTCTATTCTATTCTATCCTATCCTATCCCATTCATTCTAGTCCATTCCATCCCATTCTGTCCCATTCCATTCTATTCCATTCTGTTCTGTTTGGATTTTAGGAAATCCAACTGGACCTGTGTGTCCTACAAATCCACACTCTAATATATTATGTGATTCTACTGTAACCTTTTCATCCTGTAGCACACGTCTCAGTACCTATTTCTTTGTGCTATTGCTTTAACCTCTTTATTGAAATGAGCTTTCTTTTTATTTTTTAAAATTTACACATTTTCCCCATTACTTACTGGAAGTCCAGGAGGACCTGAAAATCCCGGCAATCCAATTATTCCCTACAGACGTAGGAAAGGGGAAGGTGACAAGAAAGACACTTAAAAGTGTTTCAACCTATAAACATAAAAGTATTTACCATTCTGATAACCCCACCCTGCAGCTCTAATTAGGAATGGCTAAACACTATTTGGAAAACAAAACAAAACAACAACAAAAAAGGTTTGACAAACTTTTCAAAATCTTACATTTATCCAACTTCTCTTTTGAAATTTTTATTTAAATTTTAGTTAACATACAGTGCAATATTTAAAAGGAGACGATTAAGACTATTTTTGCCTTTTTTGGGTGGACTTTTAAGGTATAATTTGCATAGAGTAGAGTACCCCAAGCTTCTGCAAACAGTTTAAGGAATGTTTGCCTATGTGCACATGTACATATTGGTATCACCACCATCCCATCCAAACAGGGAACATCTCCACCTCCCATGGTTCTCTCACACCCTGTCCCAGTCCATTAATACCCACGCCCAACAGAATAACCGCTGTTTTCTGCCATGACAGATTACTTTTACCTGTTCTTGAACTTCATCTATAGAGTGTATGGTACAGAATGTACTCCTTTGTGACATGTGTATAACTTTTACAGTGCAGAGTTCTTATTTTTTAAAGAAGAATTTTCATCAAGCAATCAGGATGAGCCAGCTGAACTACTAACCCTCACACCTTTGGGACCAGTGAGTCCTGGGAGTCCTGGTGAGCCCTAGATCCAAGAGAAAAAAAAAAAAGGCACTGGAAATTATTTGGCACTAAGAAACCATAAATTAAAAGTCCCCATTCTATTCACACGCCAAACTGTTTTGTTCTTGTGATTATTTCAGTGTTAACACAGTGAAATTGCTTGTTTGCTTAATTGAAGCTAAAACATTTATCAGAAAGGACCAACAGAAATTCGTTCAAAGCCCCGCTGCTCCATGTGGGGTCCAGGGGCCTGCAGGATTAACATCACCTGGGAGCTTGTGAGAAACACAGGCTCTCAGGCCCACCCCCACCTCTCAGATGGATTGATTCTGAATCTACATTTTCACCAGATTAGAAAATAACTCTTGTTCACATTAATGTCTGAGAAGAGCTGCTGTAAAAACCCCACATTAGCCAGACAGCTGCAGAGGTCTGATAAGGATGATGATACAATTACAATGGGGGATGAGAATGGCAGCCAATATTTCTGTGCATGAGAAAGACTTTATTAACAAAATGGGCCTGGCATGCACAAATAAATAAATAGCCAAGTAAGAACTGCCTGAACCAGAGATAAACTTGCTTCGGGCATATGATGAATACGGTTGAGAGGCCCTGTTTCTTAGAGAATAACCTTAAATGGAGACTTTTTGAACCAGGCCACTTGCTGTGAAAGTTCTATTGTCCAAAAGCCGTTTTTATCATTCCTGGGAGTTTCAGTATGTTTTGGTATTTTTGATTTTTTTTTTGAGAAAAGGGTTGTTACAGAGTCTTCTGAGATTGGATGGTCAAGGCCACAGTTGGCCTTCGCTGACTGAGGTGGAATGCCTGGGCGCGTGCCCACGTTCTCCTTCTCTGCAGGATGCTATTTGTGTTATGCACAAGACCCCAAAATTGTAATTCTTTTCATGCATACAATATTTAAAATTAAGAGAGGAAATTTTTAAACCTGAAAAATATTTTTGGTCAGGTTTTTTTTTTTTTTTAGTATTTTATTTATTTATGTGACAGAGAGAGACACAGCGAGAGAGGGAACACAAGCAGGGGAAGTGGGAGTGGGAGAAGCAGGCTCCCCGCTGAGCAGGGAGCCTGATGCGGGGCTCGATCCCACTTAAAAATCTTTTTGGTCAGGTTTTTTTTTTTTTTTAAAGATTTTATTTATTTATTTGACAGAGAGAGAGAGAGCGAGAGCAGGAACACAAGCAGGGGGAGTGGGAGAGGGAGAAGCAGGCTTCCCGCCGAGCAGGGAGCCCGATGCGGGGCTCGATCCCAGGACCCTGGGATCATGACCTGAGACGAAGGCAGACGCTTAACGACTGAGCCACCCAGGCGCCCGGTCAGGTTTTAATATGCAATAATTGTCTGCCTTTGATCAAATTATCTTTTGTAGCTACATCTACAAAGTACACTGTTGTATACAAACTCCATGACAACATGGCCCCCAAATTTTCTGGATTAACTTTATGGAATACCTCCACATCACATAACCCATCATAAGCACCATATGTTTGCAATGACTATTTTAATTGATTGTTGGCTTCTCTAAAGAAATGCCAGCATAACGAGAGGAATGGGAGTAAAGAACAAAACAAAAAGGAAGGAGTTGACATGAGTTGATCCAAGCCCAGAGTTGAAGTGGCAAATTCATTTTATTAGTGAAAAGCGGGACTATCCTAGGCCACGCCCTGCAATAAGGCAGTGGGATGGTCAGACACCGAATGGGTCCGAATTCAGACACTAAATGTCCAGAATCTGAATGATTTTTTTTTTTTTCAAAATTAGGGTCAGAAGAAAGAGAAATGGAGAAACTACACATACATGAATCAGACAGACACGAAATGGTAGAATTCCTGAAATACCACAACATGTTGCTTTTTACTTAGAAACTGTAGGTGTGGGTTTAGTTTCTTTGGTTATGGGAGTTTGATTCTGGCATCATATAAAACCAGATTTGAACTCTGATTTTGTCACCTTTAACCATGGAGCACAGGATAAGTTACTTAAGTGCTCTGAGCATCAGTTTCCTCATCCCTAAAACGGAGACTGAGTCACCATAGTCATGATTTCTGGGGTTCAATGTGAAGAGCAGCTGAGAGAGTCAACAGTAAATGTCCCAATGCCTGACACAGAAGAAATTCGCAGTAACTGTTGCCTTTGATGACCAAGTAAGTAGTTCACACATTTATGAAATTTAAAAAGACTCTGTGGGGATCAATTACAATGATCTTTCATAGCTTATTCATTAGTTCATAGCTTGCTGGAGGCCTGCAGTCAGGGGAACAACCACGTGAGTGCGTGAGAGCCCAGGCTTAAGTCTAGCTAATGTCCGCAGCAGGAAAGAGCCATCAGCACATCTAGTGGTTATGTAGTTCTTTAGCAAATCCTCTAGGGTATTTATTTGAACAAAGCCTTTTGTTGTATCACGGACTTTAGGATAAAAATGTGTGATGAGTTGAGAAAGAGGAACCCATGAAAGAAGAGAATCGGAGGAGGGATGATTCCAGAAACAAAGAGAGACGAGTGTTTCAAGGAGAGTGATCCACATGGTGAAACAAAGCAGAAGGACACAAAAGTCATGGGTGATTTCTGCAGGAGCGTTTTCAGGGCAGGGGGATCAAAGGAAAATTATGGCGGCTGAGGAGCGAATAGGAGATGAATTACAGTTAGCCTGGTTAGTTACTTTGTTTGTGTTTAAAATCTTGACAGAGAAAGGGAAGACAGGGAAAGGATGGCAATCCTTTGCTTACAGGACCTGAAATAGCCAGAGGAAATTTTATATAAGCATGGGGGGCCATTTGCATTCTTGAGGATTAAAAGAGAAAAGCTAACAACAAAAAAGAAAGGAACGGCCAAGACGCATGGTTCTGGTGGGCATCCCAGCACCAGGACACAGGGGTAAGAATAGGTCCTGAATGAAAGGCCAAAAGA
Organism: Neomonachus schauinslandi; assembly: GCF_002201575.2. NCBI lineage: Eukaryota > Metazoa > Chordata > Mammalia > Carnivora > Phocidae > Neomonachus > Neomonachus schauinslandi. The sequence goes on along the minus strand of NC_058405.1, from coordinate 181,579,776 downwards.
ACTCACCCTTTCATGCAAGACGAAAGAAAACAGGCAGGTATAGAAGCTATCTGGATCAGGGAGGAGGAGGAGGAAGTTGAGTAGGGAACTTCAAGGTGATGAGCATTTGAATCTCTTGAGATAAGAGAGGACCTGGCTAAGCCTGGAGAGCAGTAATTCACCATGGCACCCACCAATTGGCTGAGATGCCGAATTCTCTCCAGGTTCCCAGCAACCTAGGGGTAGGCATAAAGAAGGTTAGGTGAATTGGGGATGTTCCAAGCTTATAAACTGACATACCTTGGGTCCCTGTGGTCCAGGCAAGCCTTCGGGACCAGGGAATCCCTTCTGGCCTGGATAACCAGCAGGTCCAGGAAAGCCTTTCTCCCCCTGTTAAAAATCAACACAGGATAAGAAACACACAGAATAGCACTGTCCAGCAATAAACATACCCACAACCATTGCTTTCTTTTCTTTACAACTTAATGAGGACATTTGACATATCTTTTTCTTCCCTTGGAACAACAAAATTGACACTCAGCAGTAAGTATAACAGTAAATGGAAAGCTACCCGCTTTTAATATTTGTCTGTAGGCTTGAAAGTGTTTGCCTTTGGTCTTGTAGGAACTACTTTTCCCCAAATGGTGGCACTACACAGAGCAGAGATCAAGAGAGAGGGAATCAAGAACTGGAGGGGGGAAGGCCAGTGAGAAAGTTGAGATTGGTGCAGTGTGTTTGCTTGGGGATGGAGAGAGAGTGAGGCTAAGGCACAAGAATGTGTTTGGGGGTGCGCATAATTGCTTTGTAGCTTGAAAAGAACAACATGCAGGCTATCAGTTTTAGCCCTTTCTTGATTACACAGGAATTAGTAATTCAATCTGCTCTTTGTGTAGGAGATGCAGGAGATATCGAGAATGGCATAACAAAAGGGTGAGCTAAATTGTTTTTTAGAAAGAGATGATATTATGAGAATGCCCCTAGTAATGAGCGAGTGAAAATAATTTAGGCCCCATGAGTGACATGTTTCTGCCAACAAATAATTTTCTGGTGAACATGGGTCCTGGGATCGCTCTTTAATAATAAAGGTCACTGGTTGATTCAGTCAATTTAATTACACAACTGGTAAATTAAATTTTAAAAAAGTTTAGAAAGAGATCAAGTCAGCTATTTCACATGGTTATGTGCACACACATTCCATAAAAAGAAAGACAAAAGAATATGCTAGTTCCTCTCTCAATACTCAGTTACTCTCACACATCCTAGAATAGCATCTTGCACATAGTAGGGACTCAATAAATTCTTGAGAGCAAAAATGAATCCCGGCTTTCCAACCTGCATCTGAATATACTACATTCATAGCTTTAGGGAAAAACCTAAATCAAAGTCTGTGTTAATTATAGAATAACTGAAAATAAACAGAGTAATTATTATATAGTTAGTATATAAATTATATGCAGATTATTTTATCTAAAGAGCTAAAAATACATTCTAAAAATATTTTTAGTCACTCTTCAACATTGTTAAGCAATTCATTAGCGTCCCTGAGTTAAGGGTCTGATAAACAAAGAAAAAACTTTAGTTCGGCCTCTGTCTTAATTATCACAAATTGCAAGTTAATGGAGTGAATTAATGAGATTTCGTGGCGTTCTTTTTTTTCTTGAATTCTGTAATGGAGCTACAGGTTTGCCCCGCTATCTGAAGGCACAGAGTTCCTACGAAACTTTTCCTAAATATTGAAATGGTGTAAAATGGTGTAAAATCCCCGCTTTCTGAAAGTTCGAATTACACCACTTTGCTTTTATGAAAAACCTACGTTGGTATGGCAATGTTTGTTTGTTGTTGCTGTTTTCATAGAAGCAAAATCCTCTTTGGATTTCTTTTGGCTAGCAAAACGAATGGCAACGTGGGTCTTTCCTAAAAGCGGAGCGGCGCAAGGCGAGCTTTCAGAAAGCGGGGGACACCGGGAGTACTTCCGGGTGCTGCATTTTGGCCTCAGCCAGGGGGCTATTGCAGGATTCTTTCGCCAGGGGGCGCGCCTGCACCAGTGCTGCAGGCCTTGAAGTCTTGGGATTTCAATGCCCGCGTCAAAGTGAGTGAATCCAGTTATTTTCAGTTCTCCCGTGTTTATCAACATTTCTACATAGAGAGGCATTCTGATAAGCTTTCTTTTTTGCTAACTTGCTCCTTTTTCTTTACAGACCGGAAGAGTTACATTTTAACTGACGGTATTTACACAAGTTGTCTGAAACTTACCAGAAGGTTTTTTGTTTTTGTTTTTTTCCTTTTCTTTGGTTAATGTTTATATACAATTTCTTTAAAATTGGATTGGGGAATGGAATAACACACTGCGGGTCTTTCTGATAAGGACAAATTCCTGGATGACCTCTACAGAAGAAAGAAGCAATATTAAGATTTTTTTTACCTTCTCCCCTTTGATCCCATCACAGAAGCACGGGCCTTTGTCTTTACAGACACAACCCTAGGAAAAGGGAAAAAGAAAGAGTTTTGTTTAAAAACAGCTTAATAGGGGCGCCTGGGTGGCTCAGTCGGTTAAGCGTCTGCCTTCGGCTCAGGTCGTGGTCCCAGGGTCCTGGGATCGAGCCTCGCATCGGGCTCCCTGCTTGGCGGGGAGCCTGCTTCTCCCTCTCCCTCTGCTGCTCCCCCTGCTTGTGCTCTCTCTCTGTCAAATAAATAAATAAAATCTTAAAAAAACCCCAAAAAAACAGCTTAATAAATCCTGGCTGGCAGGGCAAAAGCAAACATATTTTTCCGTTCTTTGAGCGTTAAACACCATTTATTAGGAGCCATGCTATACTGGGGCAACAATAAATCAAGAGAAACAGGGCCGAGAAGTGAAAAGATGTTGCACGTAAGAGAACTGTCGGGTGAGTGTGCATCATTTTTATTGTATTTGGGAATTCTAAATTATTTATGGAAAAGGCGAAGTCATCTTTCCTTTTTTCAGGATAACGTGTAGTTGTACCATATGAAATTGCCATAACCGTAAGCAGAAAGTGGTCTAATGTTGGCAACTTAGATTTAACATAATATATATAACATGTGTATTACATATGTAAATATGTATATCATATATATAATATATGCGTATGTGTATATTAACTGGTCATATCTTTTTTTTTTTTAAGATTTTATTTATTTGACAGATAGAGATACAGCGAGAGAGGGAACACAAGCAGGGAGAGTGGGAGAGGGAGAAGCAGGCTTCCCGCGGAGCAGGGAGCCCGATATGGGGCTCGATCCCAGGACCCTGGGACCATGACCTGAGCCGAAGGCAGACGCTCAACGACTGAGCCACCCAGGCGCCCCTAACTGGTCATATCTTCTATAAGTGATTCAAAGGTTTTCTTTTCCTGAAATGATGTTCAAGACTGAGAAAAGATGATCAATACCCACTATGTGTTTTTAAGGAGAACAAACTAATTCACTAATGTAGTGACATATTCTTGGTATAAAGCAAAAACAAAAACTCAGCTGTGAGCTTGAGAACTCTTATCCTGTCTCAGTTACTCTGACACATTTTAGAACCTATGGACAGGCCAACTCTAGTGAAGGTTGATTTTTAAAGATTTCTCTGCCAGCAGAGGACCAAAGAGGTAGTTGAAAATACTGAATTTAAAATGTGTTTTGACACATGTTCTATGTTTATGTATTTACCTTTTAAGTTCTTTTCTTCAGGTTAATATTAACTGAGAATGAGTTTGCTTTCCACAGGAAAAGAATATTAATTGACAGCAAAGGCAGGGCAAGTCTAGGACCTGTGCTGGCTGGTTGGTAGAAAAAATAAAAGAGAAATTGCTTCAGACATTTCCAAAGTGGAGGACCCTATTTGTTCAATTAAAATAAAATGCTCAAGCAAAAATATCTTTAATTAAATATATTTCCTTAGCCTAGAGCACTAGGCTATGCCACCTTTCAAGGAAGGGAAGTGTATAGTAATTTTCAAACACCACGTTTATACATACCTCACAATTTGTATGAATGGAAAGTGATTGACTGAAAAGGAAAATCCATATTCTTTCCAAGTGTTGGATATTTGGTACTTTTTAGAAGACTAGATTTTTCTGATTTTCCTCCTAGATGTTTGGGGTCATTAAGTCATACCTTGACATAATATATTTAATCTTGTCTTTCTAGATTTTTCAACTTTTATGTTCATTTCAATCACATATTCACGCATACTCTACTAAAGCAATAGTTCTCAAAGTGGGGATCCCCTGATCAGCAGCATCCACGTCACCTGTAAACTTGTCAGAAATGCAAACTATCGGCCCACCCCAGACACACTAAATCACAAACCCTGGGGGTGGGTCTCAGTATTCTGTCTTAATGGGCCCTCTGGGTGATTCTGATTCCACTAGTCTAAGCTATCACCCAAAATCTGAGTCTGCAAGCTAGAGCTAATCCTCTAAATGTTTCTGAACACTAGATCATTTGACACACTAATTTGCACATCTGTTTTTGTTTGCGATGTCTTTTTTCCTGTCATCCCAAGCAAGTAACCAGGCTTTTCTGTCCCTCACTTTTGGGAAAGCAAAAGCTGCCTGAAGACAAGAGCCTTAGTTTTTGTTTCTGGTTTAAGTACCTGCTGACAGTTGGCCCCAAGGGTTGGAGGGACAAGCACGCTGCTCCCACACAGCATTTGGAGGGGGCGGCGGGGCTTCAGAAAGGAGTCTGAGTCCTACACCCAAGAGCACTAGATATTGGGCAAGGAAGTGCCACCCACGCGAGGACCCAATGCTCGAGTTCACGTGGTGGTGGCGGGCCACGGTTTCAAGTGGACAATGAGCATCTCTGACCCTTCTGCCTCCCAGACACAACACAGCACTCTCTGAGACTCTCTGGACCACGGGTAAGAGGAGGTAAATTACCAATCCTCTAACCTCTGAGAAGGTACATGGAGGTCATGAGACAGGCCTTATTTTATTTCTTGGAGTAAAAGCCATGTTTGCTGTACGTTACTGGGAATCTTTCAATGTTAGCTTGAACAAGTGTTTGCCCCCAAATGACATAAGGTCCTCCTTCTTATTTGCTCCTATGTTTAATGTATATTTTCCCTGGTGCCTGTAAGCCCTAGGAGGGAAGGAATTTTAGTCTAATTCACATCAGTAACCCTGATGTATAATATATCCTCAACCAATGCTTGTGGATTGATTAAATAGATCAATGGGTAGATGGAAAACTGGTAATTTTTTTACAGCCAATTTGGACCTGGAATTTCAAGACATATGAATCATATTGCTATTGTTTTGCTCTACTGTGACTGGGATATTTTCTTTATGCATGAATTATGCACAACTATCGATGAAGTGGCAAAAAATGAAACTAAAAGCCTTGGTTATTTTAATACAAGTTAAAATTAACACCAGGCTAATTAGTTGTTAGTTGCTTGGACTGAAAAGGTTTTTTTGGAAAATTTTAAACCCTCCAAGAAGTTGAAAAATATGCCCTTTTAAAAATATGCAACAAAATAAAAAGCCTTCTCTGCATTTACTGCTTCATCGTTGCTTTCAGTTCAAAATAATTTTTATGTCAGAGAGACATATTTGGGGTGACATATTCTAGTTTCCTGCCTGTCCCCTAGCCTCTCCTCCCCCACGCCCAGCCTGGCCTAGTTTAGGGTAAGGGGAAGTTGGCAGCGTTCAAAGCTGGTTAACACTCTACTGAGCAGGTCTGTTGATTCTGCATTATGATTATTGATCCTTTGCCCAGCCAATAGCCTGAGGCGAACGTTTTTGTGTGTGAAAAGAGCTGACCAAGTGTGGCTGACTGAGCCAGACAGACTCCATGAACTGCTCTTCGCAGGGCCCCTCCATCCCGTGTCTGCCTTAAGCAACTGACCGTGAGCCTTGGCAGCATGCCCTCCAGTAAAGGGGAATGACACCCATGCGCCGCGCTCGCGGTGGCCCCTTCTTCCCCACCCAGAGCCGCTGTCTCCCCACTTGGGTATCGCAGAAATCTCACTGGAGATGCCACTTCCTATCTTTCAAGCCCTGTCCAGGGAGACACCGCTAGTCTAGACATCTAAATCAGCCACCCGTTTTTGTTTTTCTGGACGACAGCAAGCATGCACATTACTGGCTCTGACAAAGAAGGGGGCAATCAGAGGTCTCCGGTACATTTGGGAACAGATCGGTAAGAAAGTTCCATCCATCTCGTGTAAGGCAGTGAGTGGGATTTATAATCGTTAACTCCAGGTTTTTTTTTTTTTTTTTCTTGTCCTAAAATGTTTTGAGTCTAGCAGGTCTAAGAGGCCTTCACCATTCATTTAAGATTAATAGACTCTGAAGGATCCCATGATAAGGATGCTGTAGAGGAAATGAACTTGGATCCATCCTATGATGATTTCAGTAGTTAACTTTTTTTTTAAGATTTTATTTATTTGTTTGATAGACAGAGAGAGCGCAGGCAGAGGGAGAGGGAGAAGCAGACTCCCCGCTGAGCAGGGAGCCTGACATGGGTCTCAATTCTGGGACCCGGAGATCATGACCTGAACTGAAGGCAGATGCTTAACCGACTGAGCCACCCAGGCGCCCCGATAGTTAACATTTTTTGAGCAGTGACTGCATAGGGCACTGCTCAGGCTCCCTGCCTCATGCACGGCCGCATTTACACCCAATAACAATTCTGTGAGGTAGGTACTAGAATTAACTCCACCTTATAGCTAAGAAAACTGGATGTCAGAGGCTAGAGGTCGTTGTGAATGGAGCTGGGGGATATGAATCCAGGTGGTTTGACCCACAGCCATATTCTCAAGCACTGTGCTATATTTAATTATCGGCTGGCTTTGTGGGCTACTGAGGCATTGAGGGAGGGACTCAGATGTATCTCTTCCCCTCACACTGCCGCTGTGCCCCCAACAATGGGATGTAAAATCCCAGTGATGAACATAATGTGGTAGTTCATGGACTTCGCAGTATAAATCAGGAGTTGGCATGCTGCAACCCACAGGCCAAGTCCAGTCTGCGGTCTGTTTTTGCACTACTTTTGAGCTAAGAATGATTTTTGTATTTTCAAATAGTTGGAAAAAAAGAAAAAGAAAAATAATATTTTGTGACGTGTGAAAATTATCAGAATGGCACACAGGAATCTCTCTCTTCCCCCCTTTCCCTCCCTTATGTTCCTCCCCTTCTTCCTACGACACTTCAGTCTAAGGGTTGTTGGCAGGGAGGGCCCAGGTGATGCAAATTGTGGGTGGGAAGAATCCAGAAGATCGTCTAATCTAAAAGTTCCTTATATTTTGAACTTCACAGGGCAACAAAATAAAAAAATTTAATGGAGACCAACAGTGGATTGTTTTATTTATATTTTGATATGTAAGGGCAATGGCTATCTTCAAACACAAACAAGCAAATCTACCCTCCCACCCATGAGCCAACAGCAAATCTATCATCTACTATCATCATTCCATAAGAAAAAAACAAGATTTTTTTTTTTTTTTTAGATTCCCCTATTCATTTTAGAGAGAGGGAAAGTGAGCATGCAAGGGTTTTTGCCCGAAAGGGGGAGGGACAGAGAGAGTCTTAAGCCCAGTCAGCACTGAGCCTGCAGTGCAACCTGACTCAGGGCTTGATCTCACAACCCCAATCACAACCCCAATCATGACCCCGATCATGACCCCAGCCAAAAACAAGGGTCGGGCACTTAACCAACTGCGCCACCAAGGTGCCCCAAGAAAAAGCAAATTAAAACACTGTAAAGGAAGCAAGCAAATAAGTGCTCATGGACTACAAGGTGCTCCTTTAAAGTGAAAATAAATAACTTTTACTTCATAAGCAATATCTATGCTGTTCTTACTTTTCTCATTTCCCTTGGTCTGGTGAAAGTCTACACTGTCCAACACAGGCATGACTTTGGGAAGCACTAAACTAGTCACAACTGTCTCCCCTCTTCCATCCACAATTCTTCTGGTCAACCACTATCTGCTTTGTTTACTACTACGGTTTTCCCTCTGAGAGGTATCAGCAAGCTAATCTCATACAGTGTAATGCACACTAGTGAACTAATTTTTAAAAATATGCCCTGTAACTGACACATTTTTTTACTGATAAATGCCTCTTAACACACACACACACACACACACACACACAGTGTGCATAAATGCCCCAAGTGGTAGAAAATTCAAACAACTCTAGACTGACAGGTGAGACACATGTTGGGGCAGATGGGACCCCTTAGCTTGCCTGCTTGGTTTGCCTGTATGTAGGACCAGGTCTTTCAGAAAATATCTTTGATACTATTACTTGTTTAAAAAAGTAGCTTGTATATAAAACTCATCTATTCCTTTTTCATGTGAACAACCAGTGAAGAAGGACATTCGAACCAGGCATGTCAGAGTTCTTGTTGATCTCTCCAGGGATGGTACTTCCGATGGGAGAAATCTGGAGAAGCAGCCCTGAGCTCTTGTCCATGTGGAGGATGATCATGTGCCTTTCACCACTTCCGGGATTTTCAAAGTTTTACATTTTTCAGCTTTGGGTTCTGGGAGAGTTGCTAGAAGTGTTTAGAAACCTTGCACTTCATCACATAAATATAAGGCATTTCAAGGGAAAATCCATTTTCTATCTGTGAACCTAAAGGTAATCTAAAAGGAATATAAGAAGCTTAAGGTCACCCTTACGACTAGGCCAGTTTTCCAAATGGAAGCCTTCTTTGGATTTTTGGGAAGACTCTGATGTGATACTATCTGAAAATATGGACACTACTTGGGTAGCAATATTATTTTGAATAATAAGGAGAAAAAAAACAGGCTCACTTATGTATGTAAAAGTTAATCCAGGGGCGCCTGGGTGGCTCAGTCATTAAGCGTCTGTCTTTGGCTCAGGTCATGATCACAGGGTCTTGGGATCGAGCCCCGCATCGGTCTCCCTGCTCAGCCGGAAGCCTGATTCTCCCTCTCGCACTCCCCCTGCTTGCGTTCCCTCTCTTGCTGTCTCTCTCTCTGTCAAATAAATAAGTAAAATCTTTAAAAGAAAAACATTAATCCAGAAAGGTAGTTGTTTAAATACTTTTGCATTTGTCCTCTTGTGTGTGTGTGTGTGTGTGTGTGTGAAAACCAGAATACGATGAAGGATAAAGAATAAAAAAGAGTACCAACTCACAAGATGAGAAAAACAGGTGAGCAGACAAAAACAGATGAAAAGTGTCAACTGTTGGAACCTGGGTGGCCAGTGAAAGCGTCACATCAACTGGACCATTACATTTGTAAATACTTCGACACATATCCTCTGTTCCAATAAAAGATAAGACACAAAACCAGAAAATAAAAAAGACAAACTCAAAAACAAGATAAATATTTCTGGTGAGCAACATTCAATGACAACACAAAGCAGTGGGGGGGACTGAATCATCCCATGTTTGGACTGAATCTAGAAGCCAACTGTGGTGGTTTGGAATCTGGCTCCTGTGCATAATAGGGAACATGAGCCAAGAAACACCATTTTAAAATTATTTGGATTGGGGTCATGAAGTATTCCCAACAGGGGCCATTCCAAAAGGGTGGGCTCACACAGAGGAGAAAGAAAAAAGAAACAACAAAAATTGGAATACAGAACTGTGGTAGCCAGTCTCCAACATGGCCCCCAGTGATCCCTCCTCCTGGCATTCATGCAGTTTCGTAGTCCCATCCCATATTGAACCAGGGTTGGTCTGTAGGACCAATAGAATAGGACAAGTGTGATGCTATGTCACTCTGAGACTAAGTCATAAAAATAACATTGTGCTATCTGCTCTGTCTTGGGTTACTTGCTTTGAGGAAGCCAGCTGCCATGTCAAGTCAAGGAGCATTATGAAGAGGCCCATGTATTGAGGAACTGAGGCCTCTGGCAACAATCCTGTGAATGAGCTATCTTGCAAGCTAGTCTTCCAACTCTGTCAAGACTTAGATGACTATTGCCCCAGCCTACAGCTTCTGAACCCCATGAGGGACCTGGAGACAGCATCACCCAGACTCCTACTCAGGATTCCTGACCCTCAAAGAATGTATGAGATGATAAATGTTTGCTGTTTTAAACTGAAAAATTGGGGGATAATCAATTAGGTAGTAGTAAATAATACAGGGGTCCAACTAAAATTAAAAGTTTGCTGGAAATGATAGAAGAGAAATTCAAAAATCTTCTCAGAAAATAGGGCAAAAGAAAAAGGGGTGAACAATAAGGAAAAAAAAAGTGCAGAAGTTTTGAGGATCAATTCAGGACGTCCAGTATCTGACCAAATGGAGTTTCAAAAAGGCCATGGAGAGAAAATTGGAGGAAATTATTAAAGAAATAATATAATAAATGATTTTCTCAGTAAAGAAAATAAATGTTTTAATTGATAGGGCCCACTGAATGTCCCCCTCTTACAAATACACACATCTGAGGCACATTATCAAAGCATCCCAGAAGAACACTGGGGACAATGAGAAGATTTTAGAAGGAAACAACAACAAGAAGAAACAGTCATATACAAAGATCTTGGAGTCAAAACGGCTTTGGATGTGTCAACCGTAATACTATGAAGGAGATATGGCATGAGGCTTTCAGAATTCTGGGGTGAAATTGATTTTCAATGTAGACTTTTATACTCACCAAATGATACATTAAGTTTGAGGAGACACAGATTATTTTCAGGTCCATAATGAAGCAAAAATATTACCATCCAGGCATACTTCCATGGTTAACTACCAGAGGATGTGCTCCACCAAAAAAAACAAATTAGATCAAGAAAGGGGAAGACCTGGGATCTAGGAGTGAGGATCTAACTTAGAATGAGTGTCTCAGGATGACCATGGTATAAATAACTTAGACTGGAGCCAGAGGCTGCCAGCCCCTGGGGGACACCAAGAAAACTGTCTGACAAGTGTGACTAGAAAATTTAAAAAGCTTCAGGAAAAACAAAAGTTTGTCCAAGAAAGTTCACAAACATGAAAAGCAGTGGCTTAGCAATGAACATACTTTCTAAAACCATATACTGCTGATTTAACCAAAAGTTTTGATCTAAACATGTTGGGAACATTTGAGGAAAAGGAGGGTTGTAGGTCACAGAAGTGTCCTCACCTACTGAGCTGCAAGTCAATAGTGTTAAAATAACTCTTATGAGCCTGTTTTTCAGAAATATGGAAGTAAATAAGTGGAAGAAATAGCTGGAAGATTTAAAAGTGTTTGCCTCTTTGGAGGGGGATTTGAGGGAGGGTAGCCTGGACGGGGACTTTGCTTTTGTTCCAGGTCTTTTAATACTACAAGTATTTTATTATTATTATTTACTATCCGTATTTTTTTACTCTGCTCAAAATTCACAATAAAAAAGAAAGTTCATCTCAAAACCAGAAAATTTCCTGTTAATTTCACATTTGAAGTCTAATAACGTATTGTTTTCTCAACCTAAGAAGCATTCTAAGTTCATCTTCAGTGATGTTTTTCTCCAATTTGGAAAATCACCAATCTAGCTTTGACTTCCTGGTAGAAAAAAAACACAGTAAAAATAAACATAGGAAAATTTTAAAGAAAAATGATTCAATCACTTGATGAAGACACCTTCAGCTGATGCTCTGCCGATGAAGGTCAGTCCTGGAGGTTGCCTGACCTACCACTTGCTAGTGGTAGGGTGGGGGACTTACACTCTCTGTTGTTCTAAGTCATATGCTATTAAGACTGTAAGAGGCCTTAGGGTTTATCTGTCTCATATTGAGTCCAAGGTTGGTCCAAATTTTATGTGGAGCTCAGAACCTCTCCTTTTCTCTTGGGCAGAGGAGCTGACTACATTTTAGGGAGACTGGCAAACTTCTAAGCAGAGAGGCCATTATACATGCTAGTTCTCCTGCCCACTGCCCAGGCTAGATTGGAGAGGCAGGGCCCACAAACCTGTGGGCTTTGTCTCAGCTGTGCCCACATTAGAGAAGAATAATTCTTTATGGCTGAATTGGGTTGGGGCTGCATTCCTGGCTCACGCTGGCCACTATCGTGAAACTGTCTTCTCCCTAAGCCTGGAGGACAGTAAATGCTGTCTACCTAACACTTTGATTGGGGCAGGACATAAGCCAACAAATCACAAACATAAAATCTCTATAAAGGATAAGGAGAGAATCTGATATCCCGAATCTGCTTTTTAAAACAAACTATAGAAATGTTTGGGGTGTTTTGTTGCATTTGTTATGATTAACATGCTTTTTTGATGGCAGTAGTTCAAATCAAATTGTGATCAAGAAAAATCTCTCCGTTTAGTTTCATGGTATTCCAACTGAAAGTTAGGATAGTGGTTCTCAACCACTAGTATACAAAAATTATCTGGAGCCCTTAGTAGTCTTAATTTTTCCAGGACCCCAAGTCTAGAGAATAGCCCAGGAGACTGGGTTGCAGGGATTCCTCAGACCACACTTTGAGAATCAACTTTACCTTTTGAGCATTAAACAGAAATGGAGACTCATCTGGAAAACTATTACACTTACATCTGTGGTATTTATGAAATAAGGAAACAGTATTTCTTTTTAAAAATAGAAGTTAGGATTAATTATCAACCATAAATAAATTTCCCAGATTGTATTATGTCACTCCCCTGATTAAAATTGTTCGTTCATTCCTTACGGCTGGCAGTGCCAAGTCTAAACTCATCAGCGTGACGTACGAGGCTCTTTGTATTCTGGTCCCCCCTATTTCCTCAGGCTCAGAGGCCACTGGTCACCCACCCCGAGCTCTCTTTCGCATTCCTGGGATTTTCCACATGGTCCTTTGGCCTGAATGCCCACTTCTCAATACCCCTTACTCTGCTTGGCTAAGTTGTGCTCATTCTGGAGCAGTTCAAAGGTTACCTCTTTCCAGAAGACTACCTCCCTAAATCCTCTAGGTAGTTACTTGTTCTCTCCTCTGTTTTGTGCATAACTGCTCTTATAACACCTATCTAATTGCATTGTAATTATTTGTTTCTTCATCATCTAACAAAGCTTCTCATAAGAACCAGTCATAGTTCGGGGCGCCTGGGTGGCTCATTCGTTAAGTGTCTGCCTTCGGCTGGGGTCATGATCCCGGGGTCCTGGGATCGAGCCTCGCATCGGGCTCCCTGCTCCGCAGGAGGCCTGCTTCTCCCTCTCCCGCTCCCCCTGCTTGTGTTCCCTCTCTCTGTCAAATAAATAAATAAAAAGTCTTTAAAAAAAAAAAAAGAACCAGTCATAGTTCATATGACTATGAACATAGTCATCTCTATGTTCCTAGGAGAGGGGAGAGTTTACAGAGCAGGGGAGGAAGAGAGCTGTACTCCCAGGGGGGAAATTCGGCTTGGCTGTGTCACGTGACATCCGGGCTTGTTTGATTAAAAAACGAGGTCCTCAAGACGAACCTGAGTGGTGGGGGTGCGGGGGTCCATAAATATGGGATATATATGGAAAGGTATAAAGAGAAATGTAACAAATACCCTTTCACCTACACCCCAGCCTAAGAAAGAGCACTTTACAAATATGGTTGAAGTCCCCTGTCTTGTCTCTGAATTTTCAATAAAGTTTGTTCTGTAAAAAAACTGCCTTATCCTGGGAAGACTGAACAAGCAGGACACTGTCCTGCTCTGCTCTACAAGTGAAAGAATAATTGTGGAAATTGAGGTGTTGGTGCAATTCAGTCTTCAGCAAGTACAGGAAATCAGGAGAAGCTACCAAGAGAATGCAGGCCCCAGGGACTTTGCAGAAATCTTGGGCAGAATTTGGATTTCCCATGGATTTGAGATGGTATTCAAAGAATTTCAAGTAGTTTTAAATCTCAAAGGACAGGATACTCCTACATAACATTGGAGTTATAGTGGCTAATAGTAGATGTTCAATAAATATTGACCCTATGAAAAAATAGATTACCGGGTACTAAATACATCAAGTTGGTAGGCATAATTTATATAACTGTATAAGATAGATAACTATTATTAAAGCAACCAAACAAAGTTAAAAGTGAAACTGGGCACATGTCAAGACTAATACAGGGGCACCTGGGTGGCTCAGTCGGTTAAGCGTCTGCCTTCGGCTCAGCTCATGATCCCAGGGTCCTGGGATCGAGTCCCACATCGGGCTCCCTGCTCGGAGGGAAGCCTGCTTCTCCCTCTCCCTCTCCCACTCCCCCTGCTTGTGTTCCCTCTCTCGCTGTGTCTCTCGCTGTCAAATAAATAAATAAAATCTTTAAAAAAAAAAAAAAGACTAATACAGTGCTCCATGGGACTGAAAACAGACTATGGAGAGATAAGCATATAAATATGATGATGACAGCTGGAGTGAGACATCATACAAAAATAAATAAGAAAGTGTAAGCTATGTCTCCAGAAAACAAACATTTGGATATTTTAGACATTTTAATGATTGACTGAATTTTTTCTTCTCATCCAGACAACTAATGCCAAGTGAATAAAAATCATAGGAGCAGGTAGATGAGAAAGCCAGGGGAGAATTATCCAGAGTCCTTAGGATCTGCACTCGGAAAAAAGAAATGCTCTAGCTGGAACAGTGTAGTATTACAAGTAGGAGGGACCAAGAAAAGGTAAAGGGCATGAGCCTCAAAGCACAGTGAGCGGGAAAGGCAAAGATCAGGTAGAAATAATGGGTCAGGGGACAGAAACTTCATTCCGTGCTTTTATTTTAGATCGATAGGAGGGAAATTCTGCACGATGGTGACATCTGTTTTGGAAGGATACAAAAGAATATGAAAAACGGAGTTTTTATTAATTCCCTATTTTAGAATAAAAAGGAAAAGTAGGCAAAAATAAAAATTTAGAATTCAAAGCAATTGAGATCTAGGTCACTAAATCTCTAAACGTTAAGCATCGGATATCTTTTGGAGCTCTATGAAGATGATTGTATTTTCACACTTCCCCAGTATCTGCTTTGCTCTTCATATTAAAAATAGTGTTTGTTGTTGCTAAAATAGAGTTTGATTGTTGGACTTGGATCAACAGAGCAGGCATCTAGATAGCTTGCTTCACTGTTAGTTTTGGAAAGAAGACTACAGAAAGAACAACAAAAGCATATTTAAATTAGTTTTCTTAAGACAGAGATGTAATCAGTATCATATCCCAGTAGAAAAATGCAGAGCTTTGACTTTTACATGACATCTTTTCAAATGTGCAACTGTATTTAGAAAACACTAAGGAAAGGTTTAGCCATTCTGGCAAATTCAAAAGAATTATACACACACACACACACGCACACACACGCATGTGCATACACACACGTAGACAATGGTGCAGCTATCCTTTGATAAGACTTTGGTAGCTAGGGCTCATGGCGGCAGCAGGGACGGGTGTTGTGTGTAGTCTTTATACAATGTTGGTATTCAGTCACATTCAGGTATTTCAAAAGTCATTAATTCTGGAAGTTTGAATATGAATATCACAGCAGGGTTGAGAGTATCTTCAGCCCTCCCACAAGCAAGCATGGTCTTGTTTGCAGGAACATTCTGCACCATGGAATGAGCAAAGCCAGTAATGTCCCAAATAATGTTTAACTTTCAGTCCTCTAAATTTTTTTTAAGGATTTTTATTTATTTATTTGAGTGAGAGCGAGAGAGAGGGTGCACAAGCAGGGCAAGGGGCAGAGGAAGAGGGAGAAGCAGACTCCCCGCTGAGCAGGGAACCCGATGCGTGGGGCTCGATCCCAGGACCTGATCATGACCTGATGCTTAACCGACTGAGCCACCCACGTACCCCAGGCCTCTAAATTTTAATACTTTATCTCCAAAGAAAAATACTTAGGTCCCATCAGAGACTATGGCAACCAAGGATTCTGTATGAGCACATTTCTTCTGAGTCCTTATCTCTACTACTGAATCCACTTGCTAAAACCACACATTTTATTTCTGAATCTTCATGTGGTAAATAAACTCCTAGATAACATACAGATGATTCTCACAATTTGCAATGTTCCTAGAAAAAGAGAGGAAGCCCCCTAAATTAACCATTATGTAGTGATGGTATACCCAGCATTATTTTTTTCTGTCCTGTGTCAGGTTTTTCTATAACCCAAACCTACGAACTGCGGTTATTGGCACAAATACCCAAATAAAACAGAGCTACAGCCAAGAAAACAGGGTGATTAAAATGAAGTATTGCAAATGTTTAAAACCAGCAAATATGACTTCATAATGTGCACACCTGTTGCTTGGTGAATAACATGCTTACAAATGGCTTGTTTACAAAAGTTGGTTGAAATCAGCGTAAATAGATAAAGTCACTAATCCATATACGATTGTTGAACAAGAGTCTCATTTGGACCCAAGGCTGTTGGGAAACATGAAACATTCTAAGAAATACAATTTCTAGATAACTGAAGTTTACCCCTGAAGTACCCAATCTTTGATCAACTGTCATTGTATTCCATGGTCTTTTGCCTTTGTAAATAGACTGTAAGTGGCATAATCTTCCCTTTCTAAACATTACTGCTGTCACTGTCAACACTTTTGTGCCCCAGTGGATTCTTGGCACCCAACTGATGATGAAGAAATATTTGTTGAGTGATGCTATTGCATATATGGAGACATTTGCATCTATATCATTTGATTGCAGGATGGTATATGGTTTCAGTTGTTAAATACGCTTTTCTTTTTCTTTTGAGGGAGGCTCTTTTCATTAGGCATTCTGCTTTTCCTTCTTTCTACTCTTGACTTCCTGCCTGTAGCTGTCTGTACCTCTCCCCACATTTCTAACTGTTTCATACATGCTATTAATTAAGAACTCAGGTAACTAAAGTGTGGTAGAATTGCTTATAAATTCAGAATAAAGAGACTCTGAGTAAGGTTTGAGGGCCTCAGTGATAAACAAAGTTCAGGAGATTTGTAGCATTGTTCTGGTTTTTGTTTATCTTTAGATAATTGAAATCGTTAGGTCACGATGTGTTTATATAATGAATAAGTAAATAGTTACAATAAAATATATACAGTCATATTTAAACATCCGCTTATTTAAAAAACTTTTTGTGGTACATATTCATAACATAAAATTAATCATAACCATTTTTATGTGTGCAGTTCAATAGTGTTAAGTACATTTGCATTGTTGTGTGACCCATCTCCAGAATTCTTTTCATTTCGCAAAATTGAAATTCTGTTCCCATTAAACAACTCCCCATTTCCCTTCCCCCCAGCCTGTAACTACCACCATTCCTTCTTTCTTTATGAATTTGACTACTCTAGGTACTCCATATAAGTGGAATCATGCATTATTTGTCTTTTGGCATATGTAATGAGCATAATGCCCTCAAGGTTCATCCATGCTGCAACATGTAAATACCCTCTTACTTGTTTTGTCATCATTCAATTTTTTAAAAGATCTTATTTATTTATTTATTTATTTATTTATTTATTTGAGAGAGAGAGCGTGAGCACTAGCAGGAGAAGGGGCAGAGAGAGAAGGGGCGGGAGAAGCAGACTCCCCACTGAGTGTGGAGCCCAATGTGGGACTCAATCCCAGGACCCTGAGATCATGACCTGAGCTGAAGTCAGACGCTTAACCGACTGAGCCACCCATGCACCCCATAACTAAATTTTTAATATCAAAACATCTGTCATTGAAAGCCAAGGTCATGAGATGCATACCCACACATATGATGCTAGGAAAAGCTGAGGGAATATAAATGTGCCCATAAGACAGACAAGATTTCCTAAGGACTCAGTTGCATACATTATGGCATATCAATACAGTGGAATATTATGGAGATGTCTAGAAAGATGAGGCAGATCCAGGTGTTTTACCTTGGAGAGAAGATATGACACTAAGTGAAGAAAATATACTGCTAAACAGTATGATCATAGTTTTGTATGAAACACATGTGTATGCACAGAAGTATGTCTGGAAGTATATACATAGAATAGTTAAAAATGGTTATCTCTGGGGCACCTGGGTGGCTCAGTCTGTTAAGCATCTCACTTTGGCTCAGGTTGTGATCTCGGGGTGCTGGGATCGAGGCCCGCATTGGGCTCTGTGCTGAATAAGGAGTCTGCTTGAGGATTCTCTCCCGATGCCCCTCTCCTCTCTCTCTCTCTCAAATAAATAAAATCTTTTTAAAAAATGGTTCTTTCTAGTGGTGGAATTAAGGTGTCTTTCAAATTTGACTTTTTACTTCCTTGAATTATCTTATAACTTTGGCATCTACATTATTTCACAATCAGGAAGAAAAAACAATAATAACATTTTCATTTTTTTTTAAAAGGAAATCATAATAATGATGAGGGAATGGTAGATTGGTGACCCTTCCAAAAAATGAAAAACAAAAATGCTTTGCTGAGAAAAGTCTATTTTAGGTTTAGTTTATGTTACTTTCTCATTTTAATCCTACATTCTAAGCCAATTAAACAAACAAACAAAAAAAAAACCCAATAAAAGTTTCAGACATTCAAGAATGAGTCAGTCTGAAAAATATTTTCAGGTACACTTTTCATTTTTGTGGAGTTGATAAATAGCGTCCTTTGTAGGTAATGATGTGATAAGAAAGTTCTTAAAGGAGACACCCAGACTATAGAGCCCTATGAGTTTACAAAAAGCCTCTTCAGAATATGAATAAATGGGAAGGAAGTGAACATACCTAGCAACCATATTTCAAAGGACTCAGCAGTGAGTCTCAAGTTCTCTACACACAAATCTTTGAAATGTTTTTCACCTTACACAGCCAGTGCCTGTAAGAATGAACAGGTACTTGAAGAATGGAAAGCTAGTTGTATGCCTAGAGATAGGATTGTCAAGTGTTTTTATAGACTCCGGCTTAAGGAATAAAAAATGAAAAAAGACACAACCCTGGACACACTCTATAGGGATCTGGATTTACAGCAAGAAACAGAGAAGAGTTTCTGACGTTAAGCTGTCGTGAAAACACATCTTCCTTTAAAATGTGTGAGAGACAAACAAATTTGTCTAAGCCACAGAAAATACAAACAAAATAATCCCCATCAAAGAAGACATCTCCAATAGAACAGTAGAAATACTACTGGCATGTCTATATGCTCGTAGTTATAATATACTTGGGTTTGAAGAAACTCTAAGAATTACTCAATACAACCTTTTAATCTTCAAATGAAGGAAAAGTATGATATATATTAATAACCCTGTTGTCCCCTTGTGCATATTTAAGGGATTGTAATACACATGCATGACATTTTACCAGATGATCAAGAAATCTCACATCAGTTTCTTTTCCTAATTTTGTGGTTTGGTACCAATGAGTCCCTGAGGCATACAGACTTCTCAATGTGTGGAAGTTAAAATGAACCAGATTCCAAATGACTTAAGCCATCTTCAGAATGGATGCTCAAATATATACAGTACAGAACTAAGTTTCTGTCTGGGAACAGTGTTTCACCTGTGCTTGCTTGGAACACACAATCAGAATCTTTGTTACTTTGGGGCTTTGACTCTGTTTTCATGTGCTCCTTATCACCAAAAGGGCAGAAACAAGAGTTTTCATCCCTGAGGTGTGGATTAGAGCAGGGGGGCGGGGGAAGAATACAGCCTGTGGGGCACATCTTGTCCACTACTTTTGTCTGGACCTCAGGCTAAGAATGGTTTTACATCTTCAGATGTAAAAAGACTATTAGCCTTTCCAGGAGAACAGTTGCTCAGAATGTTGAGGACATTGCCTCTTGCCTCACAAGCCTAAATATTTACTATTTGACTCTCCAGAAAAAGTTTGCTGACCCCCAATGTAGAGGAGAAAGATTTGGAACTGGACAGAAGGCAAAAATACTTGAGTAACTTTTCAGACTGTATGACTTTGGGCTGGTTGAAGACCCTCTCTGGGTCTCCATCCGCTTACACACATGGTCTCTTTGTCATTTAATTCAAGTTTGTGTTTTGTGCTACACTGTAGCTATTTAAGAAATCCTAACAAACCTAATTTAATTTGCACAGCATGCAGAGAATAGCACTGTGACCTTGATTTGCTTTGGAAGAAGCCAATCTGGGTCAGGATGAAGGGAAGACATGATGATGTTTACAACTTTCTAAATATTAAACCCAAAAGTTTAACCAAAACAGGTTTGTTTATGAATGGCTGTGGCCCTTCTGATGGAGTCAAGAACCATCTCTAGGGCAAGGGTCTTGGGTTTTACTTTAAACAGGTTTATAGTATATAAGGGCAATGTTGGTCTTGACTCTGAAACCTCTCAACTACCTTCCCCAGGACCTTATAAGTCATGGATGTTCACCCAGGCTGTTGCCTGACATCTGAAGCCCCACAGTAAGAACTGAGAATGTTCCTTTAACATAAAGACAGTAGCAATATGCACTGGGGATGACCGAGAGCCACAAAAAATTGGAAACACCATTCTAAAACATATATGGAAGGGAAATGGGCCCATAATAGGCAAAATATATCTGAATAAAAGAACCAGGGAGGGAGGATGCTTTTCAAGATTTCAAGACTTATTATCCAAAGCTTTAGGAATGAATACACTGTGGTGTTGGTGTAGAGATGGAACAACATAAAGAACCAAGAAATAGACCTGCCATATATATGTTATATATATGCCATATATATATGTTATATATTATATACATATATTTTTAAATTTATTGATTTATTTTAGAGAGAGAAAGATAGAGAGCATGCACAAGAGGAGGGGGACAGAGGGCAAGGGAGAAACAGAAGCTCAAGCAGACTCCACACTGAGCTCGATCACATGACCCTGAGATCATGACCTAAACTAAAACCAAGAGTCAGATGCTCAACCAACTGAGCCACCCAGGCGCCCTTGGATCTGCCATATATCAAAACCTTACATATGACTGAGTCAGCAAAGCAGATCTCTGGGGAAAGGATAGACATGCAATTAATGGTGCTGAGTCAATTGGTCATCCATCTAGAAAACAATGCAAAGTTTCTTCAACTCGTACTTTGCGAAGGGCCAATGCCAAATGGACTAAGGACTGAAATGAAAAAGACAAAATGTTTAAACTTTTTGAAGGACATTTAAGAGTATCTCTTTATGACTTCAGGGTAGGGAAATGTATCTTAAACATGATGCAAAAACACACTGTCAATGAAAAGACTAATACATTCTACCATATTAAAGTGAAAAAACTTTTGTTTTTCAAAAGATCACATAAAGACAATGAAAAGATAAGTCATAAACTGTGATAAGGTATGTGCAGCATATATCACCAACAAAGAATTAGTATCTTAGGAATCAATAAGAAAAAGACAAAACAATGGATAACAGATATGACCAGTTATTTCACAGATGGGGGAACACAAACAGACCATAAACATATACAAACGTGCTCAACACCTTCAGTGATCAGAAAAACTGCAAGTTTAATCCAAACTCAGGTATGACTTCATGCACACCATTTTCGTGAAAATTAAAAGTGGGCTGCAGAATGGCAAAAATTAAGTCCTACAGCACCGACCATTGGTGAAGATCAAGAGAAACTGAAACTCATATCCTGCAGGAGACACTATAAGCTGTTTTCCAACATGAACATAGCATTTCCTAATCAAGATAAATATGTGCATACTGTATCCCACAGCCTTCTAGAATATTCTCTAGAGAAAACCTGACACAAGTGCACCAGGAGAGATGGACAAACGTGTTCAGCACACTATTGTTTGTAATAGTGAAAATAGAAAATCTCCACATATGCTTCAAGGGAGAATGGAAAAATATATATGTATATTTATATATTTATTTAGAAATACATACATATATGTGTGTATATCTATATATATATACACCATATATATATCTATATAAATCTATATATCTATCTATATAAATCTAGATATCTATCTCTCTCTCTATATATATACACACACACATATATATGTATATATATAGTGAAACTGTAAAGAAAAAAAAAAAATAACACGAAATTCCAGATCGCATTTGGTGGCCAGGAGATTGTGGGAAGGGAACACAGTTGTGATAGATCAATAATATCCTGATAATATCCTATATATTAAAGCATGCACACACCAGGGAGTTTATTTTGTATTCTTTATACTGAAATAGGAGTCTAGTGCTTGAATCCCTGTTCCACTACTTTCTAGGTGAACAAGGTACAAAAACTTGCTGAGTTTTCAGTTTCCTCATTTGGAAAATGGGGCAGTGATAAAGAACCCTTCCTTCTGGGTTCATAGGAAGCTTAGCAGAGATGATAACCCATACTGCCGAACACCATAGTGTCAGTGCTTGTCACCAGTATTATTAATCTGTGATCTAGCTTGACCTCAGTGTGCATACAAATCACCTGGGGGCTTGTTAAAATGCAGATTCTGATTCAGTGAGTCTGGAGTGGGGCCTGAGAGTCTGCATTTCTAGCAAGTTCTCAGGTGAAACTCATGGTGTGACTAGAAGGATCCAGACAATTCCTTTATTCTTATTGTTCCCACATCGACTCTCTTTTGCGACCTTCCTGGTCCTCTTTCTTCTGCTCTCTCATCTTCTCTTATTATTCCTGTCCTCTGCCTGGTCCCCTTCCCAATCTATCAAAATCCTACTCATTCTTTAGACCCCCAAATCAAATTGATTGCACATTAGAATTGCCCAGGGAGCTCCGAAAAACCTGTGAAGTCCCAGAATACACTCCAGATCAACTGAATCAGGATTTCTGGAGGCTGAACTCAGTTGTCATATTTTTTAAAGCTGCCCAGATGATTTCCATTGGAAGTCCAGGGGGAGAACATCTGCCCTAGAGCCTCTGCTGAGTAGTTCCTGGTCGCCCCAGATACGGTGGGGTAACTTACCAAAACAGTTCTCTTATGACATTTGGCATCTTGCTGTTTTATTTAGTTACCTAGGTCCTTGTCCTATTCTACTTCATCAAATGAAAGTTCCTCCAAAGTGGAGACTTATCTTGGTAATATTTAAAGCTCATGTAACTCACAAGAGAGCATTTTGAATGAGATTTCAAAAAATATTTCTTGTATTGAATTGTGTACTAGTATGAGTTTCAATTATGAGATGGAACATAGTAACATCATTGATAAATATTCAAAAAATAATTTACTTGCTTCCATGTTATTTTAATTTCAGTTGATACTAATCTCAGATATAAATTAATATTTTCAAAAAATGTATACATCTCTGGGATTATTTGCAACGGTAAAAGTAATTTCCAACATAAAACATCAATTCTGAGGCTCCTGGGTGGCTCAGTCGGTTAAGCATCTGCCTTCTGCTCAGGTCACCATCCCAGGGTCCTGGGATGGAGCCCTGCATTGGAGGGTGGGGTGGGGTGGGGGTGCTGCTCAGGGAGAAGCCTGCTTCTCCCTCTGCCCCTCCCCCTACTCATACTTGCACACTCTCTCTCTCTCTCTCTCTCTCTCTGAAATAAATAAAATCTTAAAAAAACATCAGTTCTGTAATTATGGAATATAATGAAAACACTGTAGGTCCTAAGGCTTTGAAAATAAATTCTCTGTTAAAAGGAATATCATATGTTTGTGCTACTGCAGATATTGCTAATCTAGAACAACAGAATTTTATTGTTGTGTTTTCACTCCAATATATGGATTCGATTGGTTAGAACAGTGAAATAAAAGAAAATACATCAGACCTTTACATTTCAAGGTAACACATGAAGTTTTATACAATTTTCGTTAAGTAACCAAATCTACATTTCTGCCTAAAGAAACTTCTGTTTCTTATGTGGAATATAATTGAATCTGTCCATCATTTTCATTTACACATTTTAAAGGTGAACCAAGAGGACATACGAATCCTTTTTTTCATCACCTGCTGCTGCACGCATACACACTCTTAGCACCGTGTGCCTGCCCCTGCATACAACCGGTCATTAGTCAAGCACACTGGAAATATCAAAAACGATTTTGATTTTTAAGATTTGTGTTCATGTGTGTATACATTCACAAACACACTTGACACCACACATTTTTGTTCTGAGGATCCAGACACAGTGAGGGAATGTCATAGTTTCCTTCATTAAACATTTCCCTGATTAAACAGGGAAGCTACATAAACAACTTAAGAGAAAAAGGGTGGTTGAGGCAAGTCTGGGGATAAAATTGGAAAATCCCTGGATTCTTGGTCCTGTGTCCAGCTGGGCAATTGTTGGGTAACAGGATTAAGCTAAGAAAGAGGCATTCATAAGGAAAGCACAAACAAGGAATTCTGTGAGCCTGTCTCCAGAAGCTACAAAATTCTGTATTTTTGAGCCATCATTTGCATGGGCCCCTTCATGTATAGTGGATTAAGTAATGTCTGTGAGAGTCTCTAGCAGGATTGTAGTGAAGGAGAGGAGGGAGGAGAAGGGGAGAAGGAACAAAAAAGGAGGTAAGAGGAAAGATGGAGAGAAATAGAAGCAAGAGAAGAAAAGAGAGCAATAAGCATAGCATCAGGGCATCTAAAAATAATACCTTAGATTTACTGAATACTCACGTGCCCAGACATTGCTCTAAGTGTGCTATTTTTAAAATTCATTTAATCCTTACAACATATTACAGATAAAAGAAAATCAAGGCACCGAGACTAAGTGATTTTCCCAAGGTTACCCAGCTAGTAAATAATGGAAACTGGATTTGAATCCTGGTAGTCTAGATCTACTACGTGCTATCAAGATGACACCCAATGATATGCATGCTGTAAATTGCTGCTCTCATGTAGAAGGCAAGCTCCACACTGCCAAAGATCTTATCATTTTTTCAGTACTGCATACCCAGCTTCCATTTAAAAGTGAATATAAGTCAGTGAACATTTATTAAGTCCTTACTATGTGCCTGGCACTGGTCTAAGTGCTGGAGATCCAGCAGCAAACATTCCACACCCACTCAAGCTTATGTTCTGGGGGAATGTGCTTGATATGTAGAAAATATGTGTGGAGAATGCTGAAAATAAAATGAACTAGGAGATAAAAATGGACTGTCATATAGGGCTCTTTTTTTTTTTTTCTTTTAATACTAGTAAACCGATATCCTCGGTCTAATACAGACAGCAAACTTCAGGTGCTAAAGAAAGACGCCATTGTTAAAGAAGTTAGGGCTTCAAGAAATACATATAGCAAAAATTGTAACATTTGACAGGAAGGACAATGAAACATGAAAAAACATGGGAATAACCACAAAGAAAATACAGACAAGTATAAATTACGCAGTTGTCTGAACACAGGTGAACTACATAGCTCAGGCAAGCTAGCACTTTGAATGCCCTGCTATTGAAACACTAAAATGTTACCCTGCAATCGAAACATCGAGGTCCAATGAAACTTTATTTAGTAGTACACCATACTACAATAATTCTGGAAAAGAATTCTGCACCTGGATTTTTATGCTGTTAACCAACCTTGAAATCAAACTGCTAAATAGGGCTTAGTGCACTGGCAAATCTTGAAGTCCTTTGTCATCAGCGCTCAGGTTAATGGTTAAGGGTTGGTATTTAGAGTATACCACAGTTTCTTTTAGTTAATAATACATCATCCCATGGGGTCTGAAGGATCTGTCAAAACAAGTAATGGCAAACTAGACCAATGCCTCATTTGGAATTAGAGGGTGCTTTGGACAAAATGAGCCTGGTTATCTGATTCCAATAGACACAAGTCATTCATTTCAATTGGAGAAATATATCCAACTGGAATGCTTGAGTCTCATCGATGGTTTTAAATCCCGTGTTCCATTTAGAATCCTTTCTATTTTACAGTTGTTTCTCTCTGGTGCCAGTAGTAACATCAAGTATTTCTCAGTTTTGAGAATGAACTATTTGTTTCTTTAAACACAGGACCCCACACCTTGGATTTCACGTCTATTGAAATCAAGGTCAACTGGAAACTAATACTCTGCTTCCATTCTTTTTGTGTCTTCAGACTTCAGCCGAAACCACTGAGTGAGAGGATATCCCAAATACAATGTGAGTCTGGGATGTGACAATTTGCTTTCCAACCCCAAATAGGTTGGGTTCTCTTTCTTCCTTCCTTTCTCTTTCTTTTTCTTTTCCTTCCTTTCTTTTCTCTTATTTTTGATTTTGCTTTTTGATCCTACTCAGCTGTGTTGCTCCTATTATATTACTGTTAACATTTTACCAACAAGGAAATTTTTTTATTCCTTCTCAGTGGAAATATTTCATGTCTTAAAACTATTCATGAATTTGTAAATAAGAAGATTTTTTTTTTTCACAGAAAATATTCCCTTGGTATTTACACAGATGCTAAGTCAAATTTGTTCAACTTTTATTCTCTTGGTTCTTTCTTTTTTTTTTTTAAGATTTATTTATTCATTTTAGAAAGGGAGAGAGTGCATGAGCAGGGGGAGGGGCAGAGAGAGAGGGAGAGAGAGAATCTCAAGCAGACTCCCTGGTGACCGTGGAGCCTGATGCAGGGCTCAATCCCAGGACCCCAAGATCATAACTTGAGCCAAAATTAAGAGTTGGCTGCCCAATCAACTGAGCCATCCAGGTGTCCCTCTCTTGTTTCTTTCTTTTGGGGGATGTTTGGTTCTAGAATACAGATTCATCAAGATGACATCTCAATCCAACTTTATAAAATGTATTTGTTCACGCAAAACTATTCTAAAAAACAAGCAAGACACTTTGTGATTTTCATATTAAAATTAAATGTGAAAAATACAATTTCTAACCTAAGTTTAAGTAAATGTAAGGGAAAAATTCTTTCAAATTTCCTGCAAGGTTGAAAATCCCTATAATAGAACTTTAGAAAAAAATGCAAAACAAAACCAAGTAAAAAATATGCAGAGATGTTACCTTTGCAGTTGAAAACTGAAGTCGTAATCATTATTGTGAATTAATGTCATGTACCTGATTATAGAGACAAATTTACAAGTGCAAAGCACAGAGAACTAAGATGTTCTTTTAGTTCTCTTAGAGAACCTCGCTTTTGAGTGTGCATAGGTTTCTAAAATTAACAGTCTAGACTATAAACATTTTAGCTCTATGTGTGTTGCTGAAGGGGATCAGAATATGCCACCTCAAAATATGCCACTTTGGTATAAGGATTATTTTGAGGTGAAGGCAACTGAGAACAAAAGAGATAGAGGGTACATGATGTGCTGCTCTCTGTCCTCCCTTGATCTGCCTCAAAGCAACGCATGCATTCCCCTTGAGAAGGTGTTCTCCACTCCCCCATACCAGGAAGAGGAGAAAAACCCTTACCACCAGAGACAGAGACAGTATTGCGACGAGTCTGCATAAATAAACTTTAATAAATAACTCTTATCTACCATTAGTTTCCCTCACATATTTATCACTCACAAGCCTCAACCCCCTTTTCCCTGTCAGTCACTTCTCCATAATTTATTGCCCTTTGTTAAAATAGTATTTAAGCCCCAAGTCGATTCTTTTCTGTGAGGTCCCTGTGCATGTAAAAATATTACCATCACATAAAAGTTGTATGCTATTCTTCTGTTCATCTATCTTTTGTCAGTTTAATTCACAAGCCTCTGGTATACAACCTAAGAGGGTGGAGGAAAAGATTTTCCTCTCCCGGGCGCCTGGGTGGCTCAGTTGGTTAAGCGACTGCCTTCGGCTCAGGTCATGATCCTGGAGTCCCTGGATCGAGTCCCGCATCGGGCTCCCTGCTCAGCAGGGAGTCTGCTTCTCCCTCTGACCCTCCCCCCTCTCATGTGCTCTCTCTCACTCAAATAAATAAATAAAATCTTTAAAAAAAAAAAAAGAAAAAGATTTTCCTCTCCTACCCAGACAAAGGGCCTGCTATCAATGATTTTGCGAGTCTGAGCAGTTTTTTAAGTCCTAGCACCTGTGTAAACTAGAAACGTCCACCATCGCCTTTCTTACTTTCTAAAAATGGGCAACTATTAAACCCACATGCATTCTTTAAGTACCTATGGTGTGCCATAGCTATGTTCGGAACCATGAAAAAATCCCATGGTGGGCCAGCCTCCAAGGAGCCAAAGATGTAGAACAGAAGAGAGAGAAGAATGAACGAGAGAACAATCAATGGTTGAAACGCTATGTGGAAGGAGTGCTGAGACCGTGGAGAGAAGAGGGTGCCTGGGACTGCTGGAACCTGGGAAAGACTCTGTGAATGCCTGAATCCAGTATTCTAATGGAAAGTAGCTTTACATTAAAGACAAGGAAAAAAAGAAAAAACAGCCCCTGCCTCGAACTATATATACATATATACACTACGTAAAGATACAAAACTGTTTCTGCTCTTTCTCTTCCCATGAATATTCAGATCACAAAAAGAAATGTCTTTTTTTTTTAAAGGTTTTATTTATTTATTTGACAGAGAGAGACACAGTGAGGGAGGGAACACAAGCAGGGGGAGCGGGAGAGGGAGAAGCAGGCTTCCCGCCGAGCAGGGAGCCCGATGTGGGAACCGATCCCAGGACCCTGGGATCATGACCTGAGCCGAAGGCAGACCCTTAACAACTGAGCCACCCAGGCGCCCCAAAAAGAAATGTCTTAAGATGGTAGAGTGAGAGGACTCATCCCACAGTCGGCTCTGCCAGTATTTAGCCTTGCGCACCTGGAAAAGGCTTCACTCCTGATCCTCAGCTTCCTTAGACTGGTCAAAGCCACCTCTAATGGCACCTTCTACTTCCAGCATTCTATGCCAAGGTCAAACTGCTTTGCCTACACAATGGGATATCTTGAAGGCTGTGCATAAACATGCAATGTAATTTACTAATTAACATATACTATGTAAAGATAAGCACTTACCTCAACTTAGCTACCCTAAAAATCATTGAAGGCATGACCCATCTTTCTAGTTTTTTTGGTTTTGTTTTGTTTTTAACATTTTTCTGTGCACAAGAATTACCCAGGAAACAGGGCAAAAGTACAAGCCCTTCTGAACTTCTGCTCCCTACAACCAGTCCTCATTCTGAATGATTCAGTGAATCTGGGCTGGGCCCAGGAATTTGCATATTTACTTTCCCCCAGGTGATTCTGATGCCGAGGATTGTTGTCCTGCCTTGTGGGCAACAAACAATTCAGGAACACTGAAGCAGGGGATTAAGCCTGACCCTGAGCCATTTCTCCAGCTGAGTACTTTCAGAGAGTTTAGGGAAGTTTCAAATCAATCTCTTTGGAATGCTTCAGATTAGAGATAAACCCCTTAGATCTGTTTTGATCCAGTTATAGTTGTAGACCGAACCGAAAACGAACTACAACAGGGCATTGATTATCTGGTTATATTTAAATCTCTAAAATACTTTTTATTTTTTTCTTTCTAGAATGATGGTGTGCCAGGGGTAGGAATTTCCACAGGCAAAAATTTCCAAGTTGTATCAGTGATAGAAACAACACAAAGGGGGGGGGGGGGAGGATAGACAAGGAAATTAGTAACTAACTGCTATAAAACTACTGAGTTTGCAATAACCAAGGTAAATCCTCCAGAGGAACACAGAATTTTTCTTGTGATAAACTTCTGAAGATGTTTATTTTGAAATGCCCCCTTGTCATGCTGACTGGTCTTCACTTATGGGTAATGTGCTTCTCTGTGCCGAGCCTCAATTTTTATTCCTGAACTCATTTTCTCTATTCTGTTCTTAGCTAAGAGTAAAAACAAATGGTACTCTCCACCGTAAACCAAACCAACAAACAGAGATAACCTTTTACATACAAGGAAAATATTAAAATAGCCCCTCAGTTTAGTCATCTTATTTTCAAGTGTGCTGAACTGTGCTATTTTGGATCTTCTGTGAACATGCCTAAATTTTCAGAGACGTAAGTCATTTGTCCAGAGCCACATCCCCACTGGTGGGCCAGCCTGCGGGCAGCAATGGGATGCTAGCACAGGGTGGGCTATAACGTCCCAGGCCCTTGCTTTGATTCCTTGGATTCAGTAGGACCACCCCAGTTCCTAGGATTTCAGTCAATTTTCTTTCCAGCCACCCTTTATACCCTCTTTGGAATATAAGGCTATGTTGATTCCCTGCTAAAAACCCTACATTGCCTTCAATATAAAATTGTAATTACTCTAAAATGGAAAAAGAAGAGGAGGGGCTTTCATAAATATGGACTATTTCTCCCCCTCCTTCTCCCCACCTTCTCTTTCTCCCTCTCCTTCTACTTCCCAAGAACCTTCAACTAGGCCCCTAGAGCTCTTCTCTCTTTGAATGCTTACCTCACTATAGCAGTTCTATAAGTAGTTTGGAAACTTCTAATCTACCACTCTGATAGGAATTACCTGGGCTCATTGTTCTTTAAATCCCCAGCACTAGCACATGGCTAGTATATATATAATGTATATATTTCACGTGCTTCATTTAAAGTAATAAGAAATAATATTTGTTTCTTTAAAAAATTTTTAATTGAAGTATAGTTGACATAAAATATTATATTCATTTCCAGTGTACAGCATAGTGATTTGACACTTACGTACATTATGAAATGCTCACCAGGATAGGCCTACCATCTTCACCTTACAAAGTTATTACGATGTTATTGACTCTATTCCTGAGGCTGTACTTTTCATTCCCATGAGTTACTTATTTTATTAACTGGAAATTTTTACCTCTTAATTCCTTTCACCTGTTTTACCCATCCTGCCACCTCCCCTCCTCACTGGCAATTATCAGTTTTCTGTATTTATGTCTGTTTCTGTTTGTTTTGTTTTGAGATTCCCCAGGTAAGTGAAATCATATGGTATACTTGTCTTTCTCTGTTTGACTTATTTCACTTAGCATAATACCTTCTAGGTCCAGTGATATGTTATAGTTAAATTTTTAAACAGGCATTGTGATAATTAAAAAAAAAAATCAACATTTGAGGTTAAGTACCTACTTCTAATCAAACTCTGATAGCCATTCACCAATCCAAGTTTGCTTGATTAAAGCTTGATTCAGGAAACAAACATCTCAGTTCCAGACTTTGGTTTCAATGCCATGAGGGGTTACAAAATGAAGATATCTGCCCCCACTATCACTTACAGAAGATGACCCACATAGATAGCTAAGAACTGAATAAAATCTATTCTAACCAAGAGAAAAATGCAACAATCCAACGAGTGGGCCTCACTAATACACAGGTAAGAGGAAAACAGGGGCTATTTCCTTTCTTTCTTTCTTTCTTTCTTTCTTTCTTTCTTTCTTTCTTTCTTTCTTTCTTTCTTTCTTTTTCTTTTTGAAACAGGGGCTATTTCCAAGACATTTGGCATTTTGACTATTGTTCACTTGGGCATAAAAATGATTTCCATATTTACAGAGGACATGGAGAAGGCAGAATATTGGAGTGCTCACACCCAGGGTTCTGGAGCCAGAATGCCAGGCCACTTTACCATTCACCACTCTCAACACTTCACCTGTCTCTGCCATTTCCCCATTAGTAAAATAGAATAATTGTAACCTCTCTCATGGGAGTATAGGAGCATTCTAATTAACAGGGTGGAATGCTTACCGCCATGCCTGGCACACAGTAGGTAGGCTCTGTAAGTGTTAGCTATTATAATTATCCACTTACATCTACTCTTCCAAGTTTTGTGTGTGTGTGTGTGTGTGTGTGTGTGTGTGTGTTGTGAGAAATGGAGAAATGACCGGAAGTTTTTCAAATGCTTTCTAGTATCTATAGGGAAAAGGTTATGTTTTTCTTTTTTGACCCATAAACGTGGCCAATTTATTCATTGATTTTTTTTTTTTTTTTTTTTTTTTTTTTTTTTTAAAGATTTTATTTATTTATTTGACAGAGAAAGACACAGCGAGAGAGGGAACACAAACGGGGAGTGGGAGAGGGAGAAGCAGACTCCCCGCCGAGCAGGGAGCCCGATGCGGGACTCGATCCCGGGACTCCAGGATCATGACCTGAGCTGAAGGCAGTCGCTTAACCAACTGAGCCACCCAGGCGCCCTCATTGATTTTTAAAGATTTTATTTATTTATTTAAAAGAGGGAGAGAGAGCATGAGTGGGGGAGAGGGGCAGAGGGAGAGGGAGAAGCAGACTTCCCCAATGAGCAGGGAGCCCGATGCGGGACTCAATCCCAGGACCCTGGGATCATGACCTGAGCCAAAGGCAGACACTTAACTGACTAAGCCACCTATGTGCCCCTAAAAATGGTCAGTTTATAAAGAAAAGTATTAAATCATTTTTCATTTCTGTAATGATATGACTTGTTCTTGGTGTTTTATTATTTTTTTAAAATACTGTACTGTTTTTTTCTCACTTTATTTTATTTTGCCAATGTTTTATTCAGGACTTTTTCATTGGGACACTTACAGGATTAACACTCCTGTTACTTTTTCTGCAATATCTTGCTCAAGTTTGGAATTGATTTATGGTGGTTTGTAAAGTAACAAAAATAGAAACAAAAAATTAGGACACCTGTTGTTTTGTTTTATGTACTGGGACCATTTAATAGCCTGAAGCTTAACTACTTCCTGAAATGGAGAAACATTCACTTGTGACAACTTTGGGGTAAGAGTTTCCTTAGAGGGTAATTATTAGAGAACTTTATTATTTCTTTCAATATTATTGGCTAATTCTATTAATTCTCTTAATAGTTTTAATAATTCTCTTATAAAATTCTCAATTTTGATAATATATATTCTAATTGAAAATCACCCCAACTCATCTACGTTTCAAATTTATTAGCATAGAACAAACTATTTTTACTTTCACTTGTATGTGTCATTATTTCCACACTCTCATTTTGTATATCAATGATTTTTCTATTTTTTAAAAATTAGATGAGCTCGTATTTTCCTACTTCCAACTATTTGCCAACAACCTAGGTATCGTATTTATGAATTTACAGTTTTTCTATTTTCACTGAGACTCACTTTGATGTTTTTACTTGATTGTCCCCCTTCTGATTTAGTTTTGTATATTTGAATTTTTATTTTTTTAAGATTGTATTTATCTGCGAGAGAGAGAATGAGAGACAGAGAGCATGAGAGGGAGGAGGGTCAGAGGGAGAAGCAGACTCCCCGCCGAGCAGGGAGCCCGATGTGGGACTCGATCCTGGGACTCCAGGATCATGACCTAAGCCGAAGGCAGTCGCTTAACCAACTGAGCCACCCAGGCACCCATATATTTGAATTTTTAAAGAAGCCTTTTCAGTTGATGGCGTACTACATGTGTCTTCTTTATTTTGTGAAGAATGTGATTTTACAGCATGGGCAGGTAACTCTGGACCTCCTTCCAGGCCTGCTCCTGGTCCTGGGAGGCTGACTGTGAGGTCCACAGCCCAGCTCCACCACAAGCGGTTCCTGAGATGTCAAGTATTTGGACAGAGATGGAGGGAGGGAGGGATCAGATGAGGTTAGGGTCTTCATTGTCCTGGCTCCCTCCCTGCCTGGTTGCCTTAACCACCATAAATCAATTCCAAACTCGAGCAAGAAATGACCCCTCTATCTGTGTTCCCTGTACCCGTCCGTTTAATGACCAGCTCAGTACCACTGTATTCCTGGGTCCCAGGAAAGGAAGCAGAGGGGGGAACACCTTGGCTGCTATGTTTCCCTGGACCTCAATTTGTAAACAGGGCATCCATAAATAAACTCTGCTCAAATCATCTGCTTTTGAATGTGCCACATGTGTCTTGTTGGGACATTGACTGACACAATAGCTATGCATTTTCCTCAGAGGACATTTGAATACATAGGATTTTATTCCTCGTCTTCTCATTATCGATAGTTATTTAAATATCATGCCATTGTGATCTTGACTTCTTCCTTAAGCTAAGAGTTTTTGTTGATGTTTGTTTCTAATTTTATTTGTTTATAATTTTATTGCATGGTGAGCATTTTGATTCTTACTCTATTTGTGGAATTTGTGGGATTCCATCAGGTTTTCTTTGTGGTAAATTATGGTCAATTTTTTATAAACATTTTATGAGCACTGGAAAAGATGTATTTTTGTATTCAGGTAATAGTTTGCATATCAGATTAATTATTAATTGCATTACTCAGGCCCTCTAAACCCGTGCAATTCAAAGCATGGGTCTTAGTTTCTAAACCTGCTCATAATTAAATAAATACAGAACTGGGCAGTAAGGATTTAGAAAGTTTAGAGCAATTTGACAGAGCTAACAATGCCGGTTGAATCTAAAACAAAATGTTTGGGCTTATATTTTATATATTTCCTATTCCACTTTCTTATAATTCATTTTCACCATATTTTATAATAGTAATGTTCCAAGATAAAATGGAAAGTAAATCACAAAACGAAACTGTTCCTTCACTATAGAAAATTTAAGAAACATCGCTCTAAACTCTTCCTTATTTTGGTCAACTTGATTTATCAAAGATCTTTTATTCACTCTTCACTTTCACCCACACAGAGGACACATCTGTATCCTCTTCTTCCAGGCCACTTCTCCCTCCTCCCCCAACCCCAACTCCACACACACACACACACACAGGCACACACACACACACACAGCAAAGTCCCAGGAAAAGGGACACTTTCAGAGATTGAGGATTTTTGTCACAGAAGAGGACTATCATGTAGTCTCTTTCCAGTGACAGGTACTACTACTTTCAAAGAGTTTTCACAGTTCCATCATCAACCCCAAGACAAGAAGGACATATTCACACCTGCTATATCATTTCATCCCCACAATAAGCTGAGATGTATGTAGCAAGAGGAAATTGAGACATAGATGAGAGGTTGCCAGCACCCGGAATAAGGGGATTGATTAACCATTTGTCTTTCAAATACATTTTGCCTCCAAATGGTATAATGTAACTTAGTATTTATACTCTGTGACTTACTTTTCATCCTATAACCAGAGAAATTAAAATGAGTACTTGAATTTAAAGCAACCCAATTCTTTCTTCTAAATGGTGTGCTTCAGTGAATGGAGAAATGACACACTCACAGAGAAACTTAAGCAAATAAAAATTTCTTTCTTTCAATGATTTTTTTTTTTTAACTCTCCATGACTCTTATTGCCCTGTTTTTGATAAGGGCAATGCCCTTGAAGAAATGATCAAACTTATTCCAATGTCTTTGTGCTTTGTAAGGAAAAAAAAGAGAGAATTAGCATCATTCTAGATTCTTACTATTCTTAGTGTTTCAGAAATGGATTATGAAAAAAACTTTATTTTTAGGCTTTGCAATTACCCAAATAAGAAAGCAGTTTCCATTAAAAGTTATGTGAGATTTCACAGTCGATTTCTATTAGAATTACACGGAAATTTCTTGAAGTTGAAGCCAAGGGTGTAAAATTTTAGCCACATCTGTCTCCAAGATGAGTTATTAGGCTGACTTTGAAATTTGATAACTGTTTTGCTGAGTCACTGTAATCTACTGCGGCCCCTTGGCACATTTTGCTTTGAATCCTTGATATGGGCCTGGCCATCAGGGGTGCTTCATAAATGCTTCTTGGATGGAGCCGTTCGACATTTTTTATATTACTGATGCAGAGTGATTTTGTGGAGTGTTTTTCAAAACACTTTCATAAAGCTGATTGTATTTCCTGCCTTCTCACTTTTTTTCCCATAATATTTGAATTCAGTAAATGGGTCTTTTGTATGTATCGAGAATCTTAAACATTCACATCTTTTGATGTAACAATTCCATTTCTGGGAATTTATACAGAGAACAGAATCCTAAATCGGAAGCAGAGTGCCATATGCAAATATGATTATAGCAGCATTATTTACAGTAATAAAAAACTTGGAATGTCCTGAGTGTTCACTAAGAGAGAAGCAGCCAAGAAAGATGGAATCTTAAAAAATGTTTACAAGACCACATAAATATTATTTAGAGTCTATTTTTGTAAGAAAAAAAACACCATAGAATTGTATACCAATATCTTTACATCTATATTTGTAAATATCCTACACATAATAAAAATGCTAATGGAAAATACTAAAAACATTAATGATATTGTCTTTAAATAGTGAAACTACGACTGACTTTTTCCTTTCAAATTTTCAGAATTTTGCACATTTTCTTTCATTAAGCACACATTACTTTTACCATTGCAAATCACACATTTTATTATTAATTAATCATTATAAATCTTAGCCTTATTACAGAGAATACAGAAAGTCCCTTATCTGTTACATATTTAGTTCTGAAATAATAAAATTATGTATGTTCTTAAATAACACATAAAATACATGTATCGATTTATGTGTTTGCTTTAGACTGCAACAGTATTTCAATTTTAGTGATGCAGGAATGGATATAGACTGCTAGGAGAGCATCCTTTTATGTCCAAGTTTTAAAAGAGTATCAGGATCTGCAAAAGATGAGATTCAAGGTGTGTCTGCAGAACCAGCAGAGAAAGTAAGTGGGTCACAGTGCAGATGGCCCAGGGCACCGGTGAGGGAGAAGCACCCCTCTCTTGAGCGTGCTCCTAGCTTTACAGGGACCTGCATGCCCCTGGCACTAAAAGATGAAAATTTATTTCAAAATATCCTTGTTTGGTGAACTATTTCAACTCATTTACAACAGCGAACTTCAGTTAAGATGCAAAGAGAAATTTACTGAATGTAATGGATACTTGGTTTCTTTCCCTATTCTTGACATTCTTCTCCTTCCTCTTAGTTGGAGCACCTCTTTCTCTCTAGTCCAGAGCATGGGACTCCAAAAAAGTTCCCTGAGTGTTTCTGGGCAATGAAACTTGCAGTTTGGGGGGGGGGGATAACTGGTGGAGATGATTTCTCTTCATGGTAGTCATGACACAAACATGGAAGTATACTGTGGAGGCCGTGATGGAAGGCAACCTTAGGATGAACCAGGCATCATATAAAGAGCAGGAGCGAAAGAAACCATCTTTGATGATATCATTGAGCCAGTGGGTCCAGCCTCACCTGAAACTCTCCTGGCCACTGGATTTTTAAGTTATGGGAACAAAAAATATTCTTTTTATTGTTTATGCCATTAAAAAAAAAAACAAAAAAACAGACTCTTCTTTGTGTGTGCTGTTTTTATTTTAGTAATCTCCAGACCCAATGTGGGGCTCAAACTCATGGCCCTGAGATCAAGAGTCACATGCTCCACCGACTGACCCAGGTAGGTGCCCCCGTTTGTGCCATTTTGTATAGGGTTTTAGGTTGCTTACAATTACAGGGCTGCTAATTGAAACTCTGGGTTATTTCATTCTTACTTGATAAAAGGAATGCATACTAATATGGTAAAACAGATAAGCTCCTTACACTAATTTATAATATGATGTAGCACAAGTCCTTAGTTGAGGCCAGGGCTTTGATGCTGACTTTGGGTAGATGGAGAGCCATCCATCTACCATCATATGGGTTAGACCTAAACAACCTCACAAATCTGCTTGCTTCCTTCCACCCTCTTGACTCTTATCCTCTTTCAGACCACCTCCATCTTGTACCTGGGTCACTACCATGCCTCAGTTTCTCCCTGCCTCCAGACCATTCCCCACACCACAGCCAACGTGCTGTTTCCAAAGCATAAATCTGATCGTATCTCTGTCCTGTTCGAGACCTTCCTGTGCTTGCCATTACTCTCAGGATCAAGTTCAAACTCCTTAACCATGATCCAGTGCGATAGAGTCCTACCCACCTCTCCAACCTCCTTTCTCCTTCCTCCCCTATCTCTCCACATCCAGGCACATTGGCCCTTTCTCCGGCCCTCAGATAGGAAGCCCTAGTCCAGTATGGATTGTTCTCTCTACTGGAAGATTCTTCTCTCCCATCCTTCCTGGCTGGCTTTTCCTCATCTTTCAGGGCTTAGCATGGATCTCACTTTCTTGGGGAAGCCTTCTCTACCACCACCCTATGGGCCTATTGCCCCGCTCTTACTAGCCTGGAAGCTCTGTGAGGTCAGGCCCACCTTCCTCACTCTTCGGTCCCCAGCTGTAACACAGCGCCTGGTGCACAATAAGAGTTCCAAAAATACTTGTTGAATGAATTAATTAGAAGATTATTCATATGGTAAACCAAACACATAATACTATCTATCTATATCTATATAGTATATTGTGCATACATATATGTGTGTCTAATCCTGAAAGTTAGTTTTTTGGCATTGTAGCACACTAAGTAAAAGTGGTTCCAGTTTTAAAGAAGTTAAAAACATTTCATTTGGGTTTTCATTTCATGAATTGCAAAACCTGTGCCAATTTTCTAAGCAAACTGCTGTAACTCTGTTACGTGAGATGCTGTAGGGGAGAGGGCTTTAAAAATAGCCGCCCGGATATCCCTCTTGGTGGCTTGGGTTATGTAAAAGTATTTTGTGTTAAGCCAATGTCTCACAATGGATCACTGAGCTTTGAAAAGGCTATTTGGGATCCCTTTTTCAGTGTTAAATGCCTGCTTATGAACAGAATCGGACTGAAAATCTCCTAGAGAAAGGGTACAATGTCCAAAGAGTTATCACTTTTTAACTCCAGGTGCTAAAAAAATTCCCATGTTAATACTGAAAGTGATTTAAGAGAAATAAATAAAGTCCCTTAACAACTCAGTGAGAAAGAAGCCTTTAAAGAAAAGTTGTTAGATTTGGGCTTAAAATACTTTTCTAATAGAGCAGAACAATCAGATAATATCTGGCTTTATTAAATATTTACTTCAGTTTTTAAAAAGAAGTAGTCTGGGGACACTGTCCTCATGAAGACCCCATAAAAGCAAAATGATAGGGATTGTTGTTTGAGAGTTTATTATGGACTGAATCCTTGGACATGGCTGAGTGGACTGAAGTAGGTGAGTCCATTGTCCTGTGCTATGCCCTGAACCAAAAGCTATATCCAGGCAAAGATGGTATGATTAGCTGGATGAATAAGATTCTCTCTGAAGTGGGGAATTAGGTGTTTGGTAGTGGGAGCGGATGCCCAGACCAACAGAGAGAAGGGGAAAGGGAGCCACTCTGGCAGAAGATGTGAATAAACAGAAACCATGAGATAGGACACACACAAGGTAGGGGATGAGCTGGCTGGTTAGCTGGGGCAGGAATGACAGAAACGGAAACTTCTACTGAGTTGCTGCTAATGCAGGGACAATGAGATAACTTGGTCACTAAACCTGCATCTTCCTACAGTAACTTCCATTATCCATGAGACCTGCCTCAAGACTTAGATGCCTATTTCTCTTATTGGTAGGTGTGTATACCTACAAAAAATGTCTTTCTTGAGATATCAGAAGAATCTCTGTTCCCCATCAAAAAAGCCTCCTCCAGACAGAGATATTCAAAACAGCACGCAGACTCATGTGGGTTCTACACAACAGTTCCCTGCAGCCATACTTTCTCCTGGGCGTGGCCACACCATTCAAAGCCCATTAGTGCAAAAGCCTT
The DNA here is from genome assembly GCF_002201575.2 of Neomonachus schauinslandi. Classification (NCBI taxonomy): domain Eukaryota; kingdom Metazoa; phylum Chordata; class Mammalia; order Carnivora; family Phocidae; genus Neomonachus; species Neomonachus schauinslandi. The sequence goes on along the minus strand of NC_058405.1, from coordinate 181,540,717 downwards.
GCCAGATTCACCAATCTCATCCCAGTTAGAGTGGTGTGATCGCCATCATTCCCCCATCCTCACTCCCATCCTTCCTCCAATTTTCTCAGTTTGCAGAAGAACCCATTTGGCATCTTGGTAACTCAATATCTGAATGGTTTCTGCGATCCCTGATTCATGAAGAAGATGGGGAATTACTCTGTTATCCTGAGTAAGGTGTTCTGAACTTTTAAAAACATGGCATCTGGATTACAAGATAGAAGAAATGCATTGCCAGACACCTGCAGTTTGGCCATGTGTACTGAAAATACCTGGGAAATGCCTAATAAATGAGAAAACCTTCAATGAGAGGAGTTCCAAGTAGTTTCTAACTAGTTATTCCAGGTGGGATTTTCTGTCCTATTAACAAGCACCTAAATGTATGACATTGTCAAGAACTAAATTTTCTTCATTTTCTCTACATTTTGGCTCTGCATTGCTAGTGTCGATGTATTATTTAATTTTCCTGCCAAGTGTGCTAAAGATACAGTAAATACTAAACAGGAGGCTGATTCTTAAATGCTTATTTCTTGATGTGTTCAAAACCTCTTTGAAGATAAAGGTTAACTTAACAATACAGTTGGATTTTTGAATATATGTTTGCCTGGAGCCTTTTCTTTTTTTTTAATTTTTTTTATTTTTTTAATTCTTATGTTAATCCCCACACATTACATCATTAGTTTTAGATGAAGTGTTCCATGATTGTTTGTGCACAACACCCAGCGCTCCATGCAGAACGTGCCCTCCTCAATACCCACCACCGGGCTAACCCATCCTCCCACCCCCCTCCCCTCTAGAACCCTGTTTGTTTTTCAGAGTCCGTCGTCTCTCATGGTTCGTCTACCCCTCCGATTTCCCCCGCTTCATTCTTCCCCTCCCGCTACCTTCTTCTTCTTCTTCTTTTTTTTTTTCTTAACATATATTGCATTATTTGTTTCAGAGGTGCAGATCTGCGATTCAACAGTCTTGCACAATTCACAGCGCTTACCAGAGCACATACCCTCCCCAGTGTCTATCACCCAGTCACCCCATCCTTCCCACCCCACCCCCCACTCCAGCAACCCTCAGTTTGTTTCCTGAGATTAAGAATTCCTCATATCAGTGAGGTCATATGATACATGTCTTTCTCTGTTTGACTTATTTCACTCAACATAATACCCTCCAGTTGGAGCCTTTTCTAAAATGCATCTGTTTTATATAGTAAATTACACTGATGACCAAACACTAGTTTTTTTTTCCAACTAAATTAATTGTATTTTTCTTCAACCTTCACACAACAAAGTCTAATTGCTACACAGTGTGTACATAGATGCATATACATTTCATTGTCCAACACACAACCAAATAATTAACATAAATATGTGGCAAAGTGAATCTATAAGATAATTATTAATATGATTCTGAAAGCTGACTTATGAAAAAGAATTAGGAAGAGAACCTCTCCTATTCTTCTCCTGTGTCCTGAAACAAGGACATTTCATCTTATAGAATACCTCTCAAAAACGTATGGTCTACACTCCTCCCATGACATACCAATCATATTAAAAGCTACAAATAGGGGAGCCTGCTTGCTCCCTTATAAAACCCAACTTGGGATCATCCTACATTGGTAGAGAGGAAGAATCTCCTTGCAGGAAGAAGTGGCTTGACTTTGTAGCTTCGTTTTGGGGTCAATCAAAGTCAAATTCCCCTTGTAAGGTCTCTCACTGTGAGCTCCCACCTGTGCTAGCGAAGAGACTAGAAGCATTGATACCAACATAAATAACTAGCTTGGGGGAGAGGGGTCGATACCACATTCTGCTCTTAATTCTTAGTAGGACAGCAGAGACCATGTCGTCATCATAGTTATCACCGCCGGACAGTCATCGTCAACCAACCTCACTATCAAAAGAGCCAACATTGTTTGACTTATTACTGTGTAATATCCCTGATCTTGGTCAATTCTAACAGCAGTATGATGGAGATACAGTAGAGCCCTGAACATAGAGCAAAAATCATATCAAATATTCCCTTCTCCCTCCCCCAAAAATCTTCACCAAAGGAGTAAGTAACACACAGCCAGCCACAGTGATTTACAGTGTACGGTCCACTCTCCTATTTTGCTAGAGTCCTCCCTGCCCAATGTAGAGCAGACCCTCCGTAGGAGAGGCTGACTTGTTCGACTTTAACTGTGGGAACTTTTTCAGTGGCCAGAGGAGGAGGTCTAGAGAGAGGCAGGCATTCCTCTCTCCCATCAGTGTGAGGCAGTGTTTCTACAAGAGAGCTTGAAGGACCCCTTGTACCAGAATCATCTGAGATGTGACAAGTGAAGATTCCCAGGCCACACCATGAGGATTTTGTCAGGAAATCTGCATTCTAGAATAAGCTCCACACAGGACTAATACACAGACTGAAGTTTGAGAACTGGTCTAAGGCTTTCCTTCTGAATTTCACTTCTCCTTTTACTTCTTTCCTGTCAACTGACAGATTATTCACCCTTTTCTGTGGGGATCATAATTATCCATGCACTAGGGCCTCACCCCTCTGGTCTCAACAGGGCCAAATATGTATAAAAGGCTCCAGGCAAACATATATTCAAAAATCCAACTGTGAATATATATCCAATCCAACTGTATTGTTAAGTTAACCTGGATGAATATGACACATGAAATGAAATCTATTCCTTTTATATTTGAAGATGAACACAGTATCTTAAACTTACATTTATATCGCTCCTCCAGTAGTAACTACTGATTTGCCAGATATACAAGAGCAAAGACAATTTGTAGGACTGGTCTTTCCCTCGGACAGCTAGAAGTCAACCAGTCCATATGGAGATCTTATGTGATCTTTGTATACTGACTAACAGCACCATGTACTACCTACCTGGGGTGATCACTGAGAGCCCTGTGGCAAATCACCTCAAGCGACCCATTCTTCATTTAATCAGTAATCAACTGAACCTTGCACTTGGCCAGAAGCTCTTGATTTTTTACAATTTGGTTGACCAAATCCACTTCTAAAAAACAAATTCAACCTGCTGTCAAAAGTTCAGTGAGGCAGCTATGCAGAGTAAGGGTCAAGAATGTGTACACCAGTTTACAGAGAATTTTTCCAAAATGTGCATAATGAAGAAAACAGGATTAGATTTTTGTATGTACTTAAAATGCTTGATTTGGTTTGTATGGTTCTGTCTATGAACTTGAAATGTGTTCAAGTTGAATTATTGAAAACAGCTAAAAAACCCACAAATATTGCTGGTGAAGAAAAGGCACAAAGTGAAAACACATATTTCATGACAGTAGACTTAGAAATGAATACCAAAAGATAGAGTGCAGCAAAAATCTTGACAAGATCCTTCTTGGTGCAAAAGGCAAGGACCATAACTTCTCGAGAGGCCTGGATGAGCAAGGCAGAGGGCTACAACTAAGCTGGCGAGCGAGCTTACCTCGGCAAAGGTCTAAGTCAAGTAGCTAGTCCAAGTTACATCTTCTGGGAAGAGATAATAGTTTAATAGCTATCATTTCTTTTATACATTGATTGAGTCCATCTTGATTTTTACCTGGGCTGGTGCTCCTACTAGAGGCATTCAAAATGGACAGTGCCTCATAATTTGGTGATAAGCAATGATTAACCATTAACTCAGTTCTCACATTCCCCTAGTCCATCTTGGGTAACTGCCAGACCAGTTTTCTAGCAAGAGTTCACCCATGTGCACTTGCTGGCCTGAATTTGTTGCTCCTGAGGGGAACTCTCTCCTCACATGTTAATATAAGAGGCTTCTTGGCTAGGGGAGAAGGTTGCTGACCCACCAGTTCTGCTGGCCAGACTGGTGTCTGGATTCCTGGATCCTTGCCAGGGTTCTTTGGTGGCAAGCAACAGAAATTATTTAGGCTAATTCAATGATAAAAGAGGAATTTGTTGGAATGACATGGGGCAGCACACAGAAGTTGAAGAAAAGTTAAACAAACAGGCCTCAGAAAAGACCAGCCTCAGGGCTGTTGTGAGGATCAAGGCACAAAAACTAACAGAAAGTTTTTCAGGGCACTGCTGTCAGGATAAATAAGCTCCTTGCATTTTCGGTTGAAGATCCAAATTCCTGGGGGAGGGCACTTACTGGCTCAGCTTAGGTCATGTGCCCACGCCCTTGGCAATGAAGGGATGATAGTTCCCTAAAGTAAAATCAACATGCTACCACCAGAGAGGGACAGGGGAGAGGTCAGGAAAAAAGAGCAGATGTCCACTGCACTTTGTTTTCTGGGGTCACCTGGTTTCCGTCCGCCTGCCCTGCCTATTGACCTGGGACACACTGTCTCCTCTCTGTTTAGGTCCTTCTGGCCAAGTCTGATAACCACTAAGTTTGAGTCAATCTTCTACCTGGCCTGACCTAAAGTCTGAAGTCAAATGAATTCCAACGAGCCTTTTGATTTGTGTTGCCCTTATTCCCACACACTTCTTTGCTCTGGTCTCTGCTTGGAACATTCAGATGTTCCTGGATCATCAGTTTCTCCAGAAATCCCTCAGATTCACCCTGTTTTTATGCTGGTCACTATTATCCCGGACTCTCTGGCCCCAAATGCTTATTTTAAGCAGAACAATTCAAGCTGTTTATATATGTACTTCCAAATCTTTTTAAAAATGGCAAAGCAAGCAAGCAAACAAACAGAACCACTGTACTTCCTTTGGAAATGCAGAACCCTTAAAAATCTATTTACATAGAAATGACTTCACGTATGTTCAAAAGTCAGACCTTTCAAAAATCCAATGTCAGTGAGTACAATGCCATGAGGAACAATTCTAATTTAATTTATGTTTATTCCTGTTGGTAAACTGAAATAAAAAATTAAAACAAATACTTTGTGATACCATCAGAATCCCGTTTTTAAAAATGAATATCCCACCTGATCTCCCAGGTGTTTCACAAGAGACTGGAAAGTAAACTGAAAGACTTTTGACTGCTGGGTTCTAGTAGGTAAAAACCCAGATGATGGTTTGGTCAAATACTGCCAAATATCACCACTCACTACCAGCAATACTTAACTGAGTTCCTAACATGCCAGGCACGGCGCTAAGCTTTTATAGACATTATTGTATTTAATCATTATGATATATATGAACCTATACACGCATATTTTTATCCCCTTTTTACAAATAAGAAAAACAAAGCTCAACAAAGTTAGCCAGGGACACGCAGCTAATTCTTGGTGAAGTGAGTTATGTAAGGACTGACTTTCTATCTTCTCAAATAAGTTTGTGAAAATGTTTTGCCCAGGGAAAAGGTTCTCCTAGTAAAAATGGTGAGAAATGATGGATTTGAGAATTCAGGGAGAAAATATGATTGGAATTAAGAATCCCTTGATTTTATTCTAATGCGTAACTCTGTTCAGTTGTACTTCTCCAGAAGGCCCCAGATACAGACCACTGGAGATCACCTCTTGGCCGTGGCTCATTGTGGTGGTTCTGATGAACACCATCACCTTCGACGTGCCTGTAGAATTAGGAACTACCACTCCAATGTTAGAAACACAAAGCACTGCTCTTCTTCATAGTGAATAAACAGGAAAATTCTAGGCCAAGAAAAGCTTATAATAACAACAACAAAGAGCCCCCTCTATTTAGCCCAAGTCAGTGATTTATCCAAATGAAAAAGCACAGCAGTTTCACATGTGAAACAAGTCTGGCGTTTGTGAAACTTCTCTGACTGCTACTTTCTGAAGGTGAACTGTATGGAAATAGATTCCCAAGTAAATCATTTACAGTATGTTAGTGGGTGGATGTTAAGAGTAATTGGTATTAGTCTTCTGTTTTTACATCAGAAAATGTTAAACGCATTGCATTCATGCCAACCTTAAATAAAAGGTTCCTGAGTAGTATATGTGATGAGGTTCAAGAGGGGTCCAGGTGGTATTTTGTTGCAATAGGTCAAAATTTCCAACAGTTTTCCTTTACCCCCTTTATGGGTCTTAAGGTTTTCCTTTATTGCAATTTTTTTCTGCAACCATATTTGCTTCTGAGGTTACAATGCAGCCATTATACAATTTCCTGAGATTGTATGATTAAGTTACTGCTCAGCTTGTCATAAGGAAATCAATTTGATTTCGATGCATGGTTTAAGCCAGATTGGCCTTCAAAAACCTAGAAAAAAGTCTAAGAGATTCTAGGCCCAAATGTCACCTGCTGGGAAGTCGTAAAAATGGGTGAGAGAAGCAAGAGGAGATGGGGTAGATGGAATGGCGTTGGGAGAGAAAAAAATATTGCTCTTAGGCATATTGATTGGAAATGGTCCATTTTCTCCAAATGACTGGAATGATCTAAAACCAATGGGATGTCCTATGGTGATGACTAGTGGGGGTCTTTGAGCCTGAGAAGGAAAATCTGTGTACTAAGATGGCCAACTGAGCCAGTGAGAGAGTCCCAGTCCTTGCCCCAGGGCTCTTCGGGGTTCTTCTCCCTGCCCCGCTTCACACACGTGCCAAAAGTGCCCAGTAGGCAGAAGCAGAAGTGTATAAATTGCCCCCTTTGTTTGTGCTTGGGGCTCAGATCTTTGGAGACAACTCTCCTCTGACCCTGCCGGCCTTAAATAAACCTCCTATTCTCCAAGATCTCCGGGTGCCGCTTGGTTCTTCCATCAGGTGATCCAGTCCAGGTTCCGGTTCCGTAACAAGCCTACCCCCTTCCAGATGCAGAGCTAAGAGTGAGGGATGAAGGGCACTGAGAAATGGTAAACTGATTGAGGCAAGAGTCTTTAAATCTATCTAATGCTACACTGATTCTAGGTCTATAACAAAGAAAATAACTGGTAAACCCCATATTTTATTTGTGGCCATTAGCCATGCATCTCATCATCAGCTCTGTGTTCTAAGAAAATCCTGGCTCTATTCAAGATATTCTTTTGGTTCATTTTTGAGCAGAGCTGAGATCACAAGAAGTCAATGGGGGAACAGGTAAGTTATTATAAAACTAATGTTGGGAAAATTGACTAGTTTGGGAAATTTTAAAAATTTAGATTCTTGGCTCAGGTCATACACCAAATCATATTTTGGATTAAGTAAAAAAAGACAATAGAGTATATATCAAAATATTATCTCTAGTTATATTTACACGATAGGATTTGGACTGATTTTTTTTCTTCCTACTTACCAGTATTAAAACTATGTCTATCATTTGACAAGTAGAATTTGTGGTATAAAAAAAGAAAAAAAATTATACCAGTTGATCTAATTAATAATTTTACTATAAAAGTCTAATACAAAAAAGGTACATGGGCAAGAATTCATCATAGTTTTGTTTATAATATCAAAAATTTAGGTTACATAAACCTAATCATGGTATATAAACATGATGGAATAATATGGAATCATTTCTGGAAGATGTTTAATGATGTGAAAAATAATAATATAATGTCAAAAAAGCAGGATACAAAATACCTTATACTATACGATCTCATTTTTATACAAATATAACAAAAGATTAACACTGGCTACTCCTGGAGAGCTTTGACTAGGAGAGCTTTTTAAAAATATACTTATCTATGTATCTTGAATGTTCACAAATGGGCATAGATTACTTTTATTGTTAGGAAAAAAAGATCAACATAGAAAAAATATTTTCACTTAGTCTGATAATTAGTTCCAGCAGCCTCATCATCAACCTTCCCAAGGAGCCATGCTGTTTAGAGGATATTCCAAGAGTTTCCTTACCATAGTGCACTGTACTTAAGGTGTTCAGTGAATGTGCACCAAGTGAATTTACACTGTTGCTGCCCATTACACATTAATGGGATCTGAAGGAGGCTGTGTGCCAAAACTGGTTGCATCTCTTCCAAATTCATGCCAAAAAACCCTATATTTGAAAGATAAGAAAGGACCAAATTATGACTATCAAATGTTCCCCAGCATTATCTCTGTAATTAACAGGTATTTTAGGCGAGGTGTTTGGAAAGTCACCATGAAAGTGATGAAATCACCAGATGAGTTTTAGCATTAGTATTTACATGGGGTGGTGTAAGGTAAACACACTGTTCATTTTTTTAATGGGGACAGTGCTCAGGGAGGATGTCATTTCTGCTGATGTTTCCAAATAACGTTATTAGAAAATACCAGCAGCAAAGAATGCACTGAATAATATTTTTGAAAATAAGAAACTCCTTAATACATTCCAGGAAGTTGATACTGAGTCACAGAGTAACAGGAGAATTAAATGAGTTTAAGAAACTTTGGACTATTGCTTTTCTGATATTGAAATTCATTCCTGTCTCAATACTACTTGGCATTTGTAGAATGCAAAATGTGTTTAGTTAAATGATTTCTGGAGATAGAAGGGATGGGTTTTATCTGCCACATTTCATGATTGAGGCAATGGAGAGCCTTGGAATTCAAGGGACTTGCCCCAACTGTCCCAACAGTGACTCTTGGATGGTGGGGTGTCTCAGATATCCTTGTCTCCATGACTGGTCTCCTGGGGTCTGGGGTTGCTGCTCCTTCGAGTCACGTGTGCTCTGAATGCTATATCTCTGAAAGGCCTGAGCAGGTCACAGTGAGTAGAAGCTCTGAAGGTTCCATGGGCACAGCCACGGGCACATGCAGTGCTAGATCAATCCACCTCTTCGTGGTCCTCTCCAGAGGATGTGGGCATTAGAGAGTGTTGGCGCTTGCATGGGCATGTCGTGTGCCTTCCAACCCGTAGGATCCTTATCTCATGAGATTTCAGATACCGTACTGTTCTTAGTTTTTTTTTTTTTTTCACTTTTTGGAAGGGATTGCAGGATTGCTTTTGCCTAACGTGGCGAAATAAAGAGAATCCCGCCCATGTGTGTAAACTCTGGGGCTCTGCTAACTGAATGCTAACGAGGGCTCTGGTGGGGGTGGAGGCTGGAAGCAGGTAGGAGGACAGCTAGTAACTCTACATGCTGCTTTCTGCACTCATTACAACATTTTTAAGTGCTTTACTTTGAAGATGAGCTGCGTTTTCAAGCCACTGAAACCTTACTACTTTCTGGCTCCGTTGTCGTTACACGATTTATTGCCGTTACATAATAAAGCCCACATGTCCACTGTTCTGGACATTTAACCGATCTTTCTTCTTCCTTTTCAACTCCAGTCAAATTTTGCTTTTCTGTATTTGGCCTGTTATAGCATATCTGATTTTATTGTTATTGTCTGTGTACTTATCTAAAGCCCTCATTTGGGGGTATTCTCTGTGAGGGCGGGAGGGACCACGTTGGCTTTATCTACCTTTGTTCCCAGCATCTAGCTGAATTAATGGGTGATGCATTCAACATTTCACCTGAAGAATAATGTTTTGTTTTTATTCTTGTGCCAAAGGACTCAAGAATCTACTAATTCTTTATTGCCTTTTTAGTTTTACTGTTTAAAATAAAATGTTGGTCCAATTCCATAAACCTTCATTGAGGACTACTAATAGTCATGCCAAGAGCTGTCATGCCAAGAGCTGAAACCAAAAAGAGGCATAAGATAGAACACTTGTCTTCCAGGGGATCAGTAGGGGAAGGAACATGGAAATAGGATAAACTCTTTCTAGATTGCAGAGACAAATAACACTTCAGTAAATAAAAGTATTGCATTGATGTTTTGATTGTAACGGGATAAAAGTCTCAGAAATCATTCTTTCTGAATAACCAAAGCCTTTTAAAAACCGATCTTATTTCAAATAGTGCGTAGTTATTTAAATAATGAATAAAGTGATATCTGGTACTCCTTTTCAATCATCTGGGAAGTTTTGGTAAGACAGAGTCCTACTAAAAAACCCAAATAACCAGAACTCCTAATTCTAAACCTACTTCCTCCACGAATTTGATGGGTTCTCTTGTTTCAGACTCTTACCTGTTAATCAGGAATGATACTACCTTGCCATCTTATTCAGAAATTCACAAAACCAGACATCTGATAAGAAAGCATCTACATACACAATTATTTAAAATATGAGTTTAGTAAGTGTTAGTCTTCAAGGAGTTCCACTGTAGCTTTATTTCTAAACAATTGGAAATACCCCAAAAATTCAACAGAAGGGTATTACCTAAATAAGTTATGGTACCAATCTATAATGAAGTGCTCTGTAGACATTTAGAGATGATATTTGTAATAATTAATAACTCAGAAAATCTTCACAGTCCACTGTTACATGAAAAAAGTAGAATAAAAAAATAATCTGGTAGGGAATAGAGAACAGTAAACTTCTATGGGTAATATGATTATGGATCATTTCTATTTTTAAATTTCTTTTGGTACTTTTAAATGTTTTCCAGATTTTGTACAACACAGGAAACCTTTTTTTTTTTTTGACTTTGTTTTTTTTTTTAAATTTTTTTATTGTTACATTAATCCCCATACATTACATCATTAGTTTTAAATGTAGTGTTCCATGATTCATTGTTTGTGCATAACACCCAGTGCTCCATGCAGAACGTGCCCTCCTCAATACCCATCACCAGGCTAACCCATCCTCCCACCCCCTCCCCTCTAGAACCCTCAGTTTGTTTTTCAGAGTCCATCGTCTCTCATGGTTCGTCTACCCCTCCGATTTCCCCCCCTTCATTCTTCCCCTCCTGCTACCTTCTTTTTTTTTTCTTAACATATATTGCATTATTTGTTTCAGAGGCTCAGATCCGAGATTCAACAGTCTTGCACAATTCACAGCGCTTACCAGAGCACATACCCTCCCCAGTGTCTATCACCCAGTCACCCCATCCCTCCCACCCCACCCCCCACTCCAGCAACCCTCAGTTTGTTTCCTGAGATTAAGAATTCCTCATATCAGTGAGGTCATATGATACATGTCTTTCTCTGTTTGACTTATTTCGCTCAGCATAATACCCTCCAGTTCCATCCACGTCGTTGCAAATGGCAAGATCTCATTCCTTTTGATGGCTGCATAATATTCCATTGTATATATATACCACTTCTTCTTTATCCATTCATCTGTCGATGGACATCTTGGCTCTTTCCACAGTTTGGCTATTGTGGACATTGCTGCTATAAACATTGGGGTGCACGTACCCTTCGGATCCCTACTTTTGTATCTTTGGGGTAAATACCCAGTAGTGCAATTGCTGGATCATATGGTAGCTCTATTTTCAACTTTTTGAGGAACCTCCATACTGTTTTCCAGAGTGGCTGCACCAGCTTGCATTCCCACCAACAGTGTAGGAGGGTTCCCCTTTCTCCGCATCCCCGCCAACATCTGTCCTTTCCTGACTTGTTAATTTTAGGCATTCTGACTGGTGTGAGGTGGTATCTCATTGAGGTTTTGATTTGGATTTCCCTGATGCCGAGCGATATTGAACACTTTTTCATGTGTCTGTTGGGCATTTGGATGTCTTCTTTGGAAAAATGTCTGTTCATGTCTTCTGCCCATTTCTTGATTGGATTCTTTGTTCTTTGGGTGTTGAGTTTGATGAGTTCTTTCTAGATTTTGGATACTAGCCCTTTATCTGATATGTCATTTGCAAATATCTTCTCCCATTCTGTCGGTTGTCTTTTGGTTTTGTTGACTGTTTCCTTTGCTTTGCAAAAGCTTTTTATCTTGATGAAGTCCCAATAGTTCATTTTTGCCCTTGCTTCCCTTGCCTTTGGCGATGTTTCTAGGAAGAAGTTGCTGCGGCTGAGGTCGAAGAGGTTGCTGCCTGTGTTCTCCTTTAGGATGTTGATGGACTCCTGTCTCACATTGAGGTCTTTCAACCATTTGGAGTCTATTTTTGTGTGTGGTGTAAGGAAATGGTGCAGTTTCATTCTTCTGCATGTGGCTGTCCAATTTTCCCAACACCATTTGTTGAAGAGACTGTCTTTTTTCCATTGGACATTCTTTCCTGCTTTGTCCAAGATTAGTTGACCATAGGGTTGAGGGTCCATTTCTGGGCTCTCTATTCTGTTCCATTGATCTATGTGCCTGTTTCTGTGCGAGTACCATACTGTCTTGATGATGACAGCTTTGTAATAGAGCTGGAAGTCCGGAATTGTGATGCCACCAGCTTTGCTTTTCTTTTTCAACATTCCTCTGGCTATGCGGGGTCTTTTCTGGTTCCATACAAATTTTAGGATTATTTGTTCCATTTCTTTGAAAAAAGTGGATGGTATTTTGATGGGGATTGCATTGAATGTGTAGATTGCTCTAGGTAGCATGGACATCTTCACAATATTTGTTCTTCCAATCCATGAGCATGGAACGTTTTTCCATTTCTTTGTGTCTTCCTCAATTTCTTTCATGAGTATTTTATAGTTTTCTGAGTACAGATCCTTTGCCTCTTCGGTTAGATTTATTCCTAGGTATCTTATGGTTTTGGGTGCAATTGTAAATGGGATCGACTCCTTAAAATTTCTCTTTCTTCTGTCTTGTTCTTGGTGTATAGGAATGCCACTGACTTCTGTGCATTGATTTTATATCCTGCCACTTTACTGAATTCCTGTATGAGTTCTAGCAGTTTTGGGGTGGAGTCTTTGGGGTTTTCCACATAAAGTATCATATCATCTGCAAAGAGTGAGAGTTTGACTTCTTCTTTGCTGATTTGATGCCTTTTATTTCTTTTTGTTGTCTGATTGCTGTGGCTAGGACTTCCAATACTATGTTGAATAGCAGTGGTGATAGTGGACATCCCTGCCGTGTTCCTGACCTTAGGGGGAAAGCTCTCAGTTTTTCCCCATTGAGAATGATTATTCGCTGTAGGTTTTTCATAGATGGCTTTATGATATTGAGGTACGTACCCTCTATGCCTATACTCTGAAGAGTTTTGATCAAGAAAGGATGCTGTACTTTGTCAAATGCTTTTTCTGCATCTATTGAGAGGATCATATGATTCTTGTTCTTTCTTTTGTTAATGTATTGTATCACGTTGATTGATTTGCGGATGTTGAACCAACCTTGCAGCCCAGGGATAAATCCCACTTGGTCGTGGTGAATAATCCTTTTAATGTACTGTTGGATCCTATTGGCTAGTATTTTGGTGAGAATTTTTGCATCCATGTTCATCAGGGATATTGGTCTGTAATTCTCCTTTTTGATGGGGTCTTTGTCTGGTTTTGGGATCAAGGTAATGCTGGCCTCATAAAATGAGTTTGGAAGTTTTCCTCCCATTTCTATTTTTTGGAACAGTTTCAGAAGAATAGGTATTAATTCTTCTTGAAATGTTTGGTAGAATTCCCCTGGGAAGCCATCTGGCCCTGGGCTTTTGTTTTTTGGGAGATTTTTGATGACTGCTTCAATTTCCTTACCAGTTATAGGTCTGTTCAGGTTTTCTATTTCTTCCTGGTTCAGTTTTGGTAGTTGATACATTTCTAGGAATGCATCCATTTCTTCCAGGTTATCTAATTTGCCGGCATAGAGTTGCTCATAATATGTTCTTATAATTGTTTGTATTTCTTTGGTGTTGGTTGTGATCTCTCCTCTTTCATTCATGATTTTGTTGATTTGGGTCATTTCTCTTTTCTTTTTGATAAGTCTGGCCAGGGGTTTATCAATCTTGTTAATTCTTTCAAAGAACCAGCTCCTAGTTTCGTTGATCTGTTCTACTGTTCTTTTAGTTTCTATTTCATTGATTTCTGCTCTGATTTTTATTATTTCTCTTCTCCTGCTGGGTTTAGGCTTTATTTGCTGTTCTTTCTCCAGCTCCTTTAGGTGTACGGTTAGGTTGTGTACTTGAGACCTTTCTTGTTTCTTGAGAAAGGCTTGTATTGCTATATACTTTCCTCTTAGGACTGCCTTTGCTGCATCCCAAAGATTTTGAATAGTTGTGTTTTCATTTTCATTGGTTTCCATGAATTTTTTAAATTCTTCTTTAATTTCCTGGTTGACCCATTCATTCTTCAGTAGGATGCTCTTTAGCCTCCATGTATTTGAGTTCTTTCCAACTTTCCTCTTGTGATTGAGTTCTAGTTTCAAAGCATTGTGGTCTGAAAATAGGCAGGGAATGATCCCAATCTTTTGGTACTGGTTGAGACCTGATTTGTGACCTAGGATGTGATCTATTCTGGAGAATGTTCCATGGGCACTAGAGAAGAATGTGTATTCCGTTGCTTTGGGATGGAATGTTCTGAATATGTCTGTGAAGTCCATTTGGTCCAGTGTGTCATTTAAAGTCTTTATTTCCTTTGTGATCTTTTGCTTAGATGATCTGTCCATTTCAGTGAGGGGGGTGTTAAAGTCCCCCACTATTATTGTATTGTTGTCAATGTGTTTCTTTGCTTTTGTTATTAATTGCCTTATATAATTGGCTGCTCCCATGTTAGGGGCATAGATATTTACAATTGTTAGATCTTCTTGTTGGATAGATCCTTCAAGTATGATATAGTGTCCTTCCTCATCTCTTATTACAGTCTTTGGTTTAAAATCTAATTTGTCTGATATAAGGATTGCCACCTCAGCTTTCTTTTGGTGTCCATTAGCATGGTAAATGGTTTTCCACCCCCTCACTTTAAATCTGGGGGTGTCTTTGGTTCTAAAATGAGTCTCTTGCAGACAGCATATCGATGGGTCTTGTTTTTAAATCCAATCTGATAGCCTCTGTCTTTTGATTGGGGCATTTAGTCCATTTACATTCAGGGTAACTATTGAAAGATATGAATTTAGTGCCATTGTATTGCCTGTAAGGTGACTGTTACTGTATATTGTCTATGTTCCTTTCTGGTCTATGTTGCTTTTAGGCTCTCTCTTTGCTTAGAGGACCCCTTTCAAGATTTCTTGTAGGGCTGGTTTCATGTTTGCAAATTCCTTTAGTTTTTGTTTGTCCTGGAAGCTTTTTATCTCTCCTTCAATTTTCAATGACAGCCTAGCTGGATATAGTATTCTTGGCTGCATATTTTTTCCATTTAGTGCTCTGAATATATCCTGCCAGTCCTTTCTGGCCTGCCAGGTCTCTGTGGATAGGTCTGTTGCCAATCTAATGTTTCTACCCTTGTAGGTTACATATCTCTTCTCCTGAGCTGCTTTCAGGATTTTCTCTTTGTCTCTGAGACTCGTAAGTTTTACTATTAGATGTTGGGGTGTTGACCTATTTTTATTGATTTTGAGAGGGGTTCTCTGTGCTTCCTGGATTTTGATGCCTGTTTCCTTCCCCAAATTAGGGAAGTTCTCCGCTATAATTTGCTCCATTATACCTTCTGCCCCCCTCTCTCTTTCTTCTTCTTCTGGGATCCCAATTATTCTAATGTTGTTTCGTCTTATGGTATCGCTTATCTCTCGAATTCTGCCCTCGTGATCCAGTAGTTGTTTATCTCTCTTCTTCTCAGCTTCTTTATTTTCCATCATTTGGTCTTCTGTATCACTGATTCTCTCTTCTGCCTCATTTATCCTAGCAGTTAGCGCCCCCATATTTGATTGCACCTCATTAATAGCCTTTTTGATTTCGACTTGGTTAGTTTTTAGTTCTTTTACTTCTCCAGAAAGGGTTTCTCTAATAACTTCCATGCTTTTTTCAAGCCCAGCTAGTATCTTTAAAGTGATGATTCTGAACTCTAGATCTGACATCATACTAATGTCCGTATTGAGTAGGTCCCTGGCAGTCGGTACTACCTCTTGTTCTTTTTGTTGAGGTGATTTTTTCCATCTTGTCATTTTGTGCAGAGGAGAATAGATTAATGAGAGAACAAAATGCTGGCAGGGTAACAACATCTCCAGAAAATATACTCTAAACAAATCAGAAAAGACCTGAAACAGTGGGATAAGAAAGGGAAAGAGAGAAAAAAGAAAAAGAAAAAAAAGGAAAAAGATAAAGATAAAGATAAAAACAAAAACAGAACAGAACAAAACAAAACAAAAACAGAATGTGATCAAATATGATCAGGCTGGTATATAGATCAGTGCCATACACTAGATTTTGGGTGTATTTTGGTCTGTTAGAAGAAAGTGCCTCCCAAAATTTTAAAGAAAGAAAAACTTATATATGTACAAAAATAAGGGTTGATATGATGAAGGGATGGAATATGACTGTAAAGATGGAAATTATAAAAAATTTTATAAAAGGAATTGATAAGAAGTTTTTTGAAAAAAGAAAGAAGAGGATTTAAAAAAAAAAGAAAAAAAGGGAGAGAATGTGATCAGGCAGGGGAGTAGAAAAAAACCATACACTAGAGATTTAGGGTATATTTTGATCTGTTAGAAGAAACTATCTCAAAATTTTAAAGAGAGAACAACTTATATATATATGCCAAAAATATGGGTAACTACTATGAAGGGATAGAATATGACTCTAAAAATGAAAAATAAAAATGTTTTTTAAAAAAGGGATTGATAAGATGTTGGTTGAAAAAGGGAAAAAGAAAAATTCAAAAAAAAAAAAAAGAAAAAAGACAGTTTAAAAAAAAATTAACTTTGAAACACAAAAGAATCATGGTAAAAAAGCCATGAATTCTATGTGCAGTATTCCCCTAGCACTGGAGTTCTGCCGTTCTCATTGATCGGTAAACTTGGGCTTGGCCGGCTGTTCTCGCTGATCTTCTGGGGGAGGGGCCTGTTGCCCTGGTTCCCAAATGTCTTTGCTGGAGGCGGAATTGCCCCACCCTTGCCCTGTCCGGGCTAAGTAATCTGCTTGGGTTTGCTCTCCGGAGCTTTTGTTCCCTGCAAGCTTTCCGTACAGCTTTGGAGGACGAGAGTGAAAGGGCAGCCTCCCAATCTCCACCCCCAGGAGCCGAGAACTCAGGCCCCACTTCTCAGTGAGTCCCAGAGAAAAGCAGTCAATCACTCCCGTCCACAGGAAACCTTTTTTTAAAGCCAGCATGTGAATGCTTCAGCTTTGCCGATATCATACACAAATAAACAGAATAAAATCATCCTGTCATCTAGTTAAACAAGGAAAATGAATATTAACCTTGTTGTTTCGGGTCTCTCCAGACATACTTTGACATTTGATTCAAGGGAAAATATTGCAGATTTCTCAACTTTCCACTTGTAGAACTTTTTCCTTGAGAAATTCGTGTAACAACAAAATACCCTGGTGGGAAAAAAATCCAGTGACCTGACTGTTTTGTCTACCTAATGACAAATCTCCCAAGGTTTCTAAATACACTTGAACTCCTTTTTAAACATTGGGATCACTTCTCTAAGAAACGAAGTTGGAGATATGATCTAATTAACAAACATCAATCTTAAAGATTAAAAATGGAAAATTCCTAACTTACCCCAAAACTACTGTCAGAAAAATAAAAGATCTTTATACAATTACATTTTAAATAGCTCTGAGGATTACACTTTTTTAAAAAAACAGTTATCTTATTGCAGTAATACCAAAATATGAGATTACCAAATACTCCTTAAATGTGTATTTACAGATCAAAATATACCCTAAATCTCTAGTGTATGGTTTTTTTCTACTCCCCTGCCTGATCACATTCTCTCCCTTTTTTTTCTTTTTTTTTTAAATCCTCTTCTTTCTTTTTCCAAACAACTTCTTATCAATTCCTTTTATAAAATTTTTTATAATTTCCACTTTAAGAAAACACACATACACATATATACTACCTACAGTGATGTGTGGAAGTATTTGTTTGATAGCCTGACATTGTATGTACAGGGCACCCGACTGGATTTTTAACCCTCTCTCATTGCATGAATCATTATCAAGTTAATTGCACTGAATCAATTAACAGGGACACATTGAGCAACTGCTGTGTTGATCTAGACTTTTCTCCTCCATTCCTCTCTGACTGCAAAGCCAACAGAATCCAAAAAAAAGAAGCACCACCAAGATTTGCTTCCTGCTCTGTCACCTCTCTTTTACCTAGGCTCGGTTCCCAAGGAGAACAGTCAACCTTCTCTGTGTGTCAGTCATACAAGTCTTTAAAATAGAGATCATGTGACAATTCTTTTGAAACGCCCCAGTGCCATCCCCCTGCACCTTGAGGGACCCTTTAGAGTCCTTACCAAGGTTGGCACAGTTCTCAGATGATAATGTACCCAGGAATGGAATCTCCTGGGGAACTGATCAGTATGCAGATTTTAGTTGGGGTGGGCTTGGGGAAGGGCTCAACATGACATTCTGCCTTCCTAACTAGCACCCACCAGGAGAGGAAGCTGGTGCTGTGGGTCCTATGAGTGAGGAGCTCTTCACCTCCTCTGGGAGAGCCTTCACTGGGTTTCATTCTTCCCTGGCTTGGAACGCTCTCTGGCCCGGGACCTGTCAGCTAGGACAAGGGCTCTTTGGCCCAGCTTTAGCTTCTGGCCCTGGGCCTCACAGCCACATTTGGCAAATTCAAACCCGTCCCAGTGAGGTTGAAGCGAGGATGACAGAGACACATCAACAAGAAGGAAAGAAGAACATTTTCATCACATCTCTTTACATGTGGGCCCGTTACCAAGTTAGTGTGAATTCATTACTCATCCATTATTAATGCAACAACTGTCTTGTGAATAGCATAAATATACTATATTGTCTCTTTTTTGTTAAAATATTAATTTGTTAAGTGCAAACATTAAAATTATAGGATGATCACCCACATGCTATCCTGTGGATTTATTTCAGCTTACCCAGGGAGCAATTCCCCTGCTTAATTAGCACAACCACCATGAGCCTGTCTCCCTCTGGAGCACCCTGCCTCCCTGCTTCCCATCCCCTGCCCCACCTCTAGTAAAATACCCAGTATATGTATTCCCTCATGGTGAGTAAATAAACTCCGCATTTTCTTTTTCTTTTTCTAAAACTTCTGTTGGTCTTGGTTTTATTCTTTGACAACCCAGGAGCCATAACATCAGAAGCATCTCACCTCTCTTCACTCTTGAGAGGCCTTGGCCTGAATCACATTCCTCAGTGCTTCCCACATTCCTCGGTCTCCATATAAGGCTGTGAGTCATTTCGTCAGAAAGGTTTTCCCCAAGGACCTCTAGCTAAGGTAAATGCTCTCCTCCATCACCACATTATTCTCTCCTAGCAGGTACCCCAATCTACGGTTATACATTTGTTTACTGAGCTGCTGTCTCTCTCCCCTATTCACCTGGACACCCAACTCCACCATGGCCAGGGATGCAGACTGTTCATCAGTGAATCTCCAGTACCTAGCCCACATGCCTATGTCTCTGTCCTATTATCTCCTTCCTGCTTTTAATAATGATAATAAAATAGTTGTAGCTAGATGATAAGAGCTGTGGGTCCTGGTGAGTAGTTTATCTGCAATAAATATCGTACTATAGTTATATATAACTATCACTTTAAGAAAAGCAGAGATTCTTTTGGAAGTAACTTGCTTAAAGGAACACTAAACCTCTTGCCTGGCTAAGTTGTAGTGATAACTTAGTTTATAGTTTAAGATGAAAGGCAAGTTGGTTTCCAATATATTTCTCCTTTTCTCCTTTCCTTTTGCCAAATGGTCACTGTTTTGTGATGTTCTTTCAACTCCCCAGGTACACAACTTACTCCTATTTTGATACTGGAGCAATATAACTAAAAGTATACAAAGTGATTTGTGCAACTTTAAGCATTGTAGCCAAGGCCAACCATCTTAATTTTCTGGAGAAAAAGTTGCACAGATACTTAGGCACAATCCATGCTGATTTATTGTCTTTAACTGAAGTTTGTCATCTTGACAACGTGCTTATTTCCTATGGCAAATCAGCAAACAAAACGTGTTCCATTCAGAGATATGACCTTATGGACAACATCTCCCTCTCATATCTGGACACCACATATATGGGTCTGAGCTATCGAAGATGGTAGCCCTACGGGGCTGTAGACACTTGAAGTGTAGATACTCTGAAGTAGGATGTTCTAGAAAGGCAAAATAGATAGCAGATTTTGAAAACTTAATATGAAAAAAAGATTGTAAAATATCTACTAGTGTTTTTACTAGTGATTACATGTTGAAATGATAAAGCTATGGATGTGTTGGCGTAAGTGAAATATATTCAAGTTAATTTTACCTGTTTCTTTTTATTTTTTAATGTGGCTACTGAGTAACTTAAAATTACGTATGTGGCTCATCGGTATGCCTCACGTTTTTCTATTGCATAACGTGGACACCGATGTTCATTTATCTGAACTTATGAAACCATGTAAGGTGGAAAAATGATAGAACCAATATACTTTCCTTCAGTCTTGGATAGAAAATGTATCTGAAGCCAGAGGTCTTAGGTGGCAGATGCACAAGGAAGCCCAGGAAGGCTGAAAAGACTGACATGGGTGCTTTCAGAAGACAAGAGCCAGCGATGATACCTTGGGAGATAAACATAGAACTCAGAGTGAGAGGCTTTCTTATCTGATTTTTAGAGATGAAGACATCTCAGAGGGATTATATAACTGGTCAAGGCCACGGTGGGAGGCCTGAGAGGGGAAAATGTCTATTCTGTTAAGAAGTTGATATAATCTCAGTTTCCTTATTTTCTGAAACTGAAAACAGAGGTGAAATAAATAACTTACGGTGAAAGTCTGTTATGATTAAAAAGTCTAGGCGGGGGCCAGATATATACTTTGTAGAACAAAAATGCTCTGGGCACCATGTGCTTTCACTGATCTTGGAAAATCTTTTACTCCATGGTGGATGGACGCTTTTTGGCTGAAGGCCACAGCATGAGTATGGTCAGATGCACACGGATGAAGGACCACAGGGCATTTGCAAGCCAGACAGCTCTGTTGTTGGAATCGGACACTGAATTTGAGGGTTTTCATCAATTGCAATATTTGACAAAGTTATCCTTACTCATAGTTAACACTAGACAGTTAAGGCTGTGCTCTCCATAACAGGGAAATTTTATAAGGGAAATGCAAAGACAGATTTCATTTAATTCAATTTTTCCAAGGATCATGTCTGAAAGCAAACTAGTTACTATAAGCCCAGAGAAATGCTCAAGGAGGAAGGCCCGCCTCAGAGAGGTTGAGGAGGCTGAGAGAGAAAGCTGGTGGCTTTGCTGTTGTTGGCCTTGACCCCTACCTCATCTAATGGAAGTCAGAATGTTTGGAGGAAATGGGCAATGGGAGGGTCTGGAGGAGGGTGGCCCTGAGAAGACAAAAGGAAACATGTTTGGGGCCCTCCATCCTCCCAAACCATTACGACGTAAGTCTATTCTAATGGGAAAAAATTCTTCTGGGAGCCACAGAACTACTTTGTTCTTTTTTTTCCTCCCAGGGCAGAACAGCTCCAATCTGTGAGCAATGAGGTGAAATGGAGGGGGTGGGGCAGGCTGAGTGATGACAGAGGAGGCTTTTATTCCCCTAAACTTCTCATTCACATGGTCTCCCCATGGGTGATAATAGAAGACACATAGAAATCATAGAAAAACAATGAGAAGGGGATTGGGTATAAAATGAGTATGTGTAAAATGATTAAAAGCATAAGATGGAGGGGGAAATCTACAAAAAAAAGGCAAAAAAACAAAACAAAACAAAACAAAAAACCCAACCCCAGACAGACTTAGACTCCAAAAAGGACTCCTAGAGTAGTCACTGAAATTAAAATTTAATGAATAAAAATAATTATAGTTAACATTTATTGAATGATTACTCTGTGACAGGCATGGTAAAATATGCGTTATGTGTATCAAATCACTGAATCCTCATAAAATCCTGAGCTCTGTCTCTTACTTCCATTTTAAGATAAAAAAAATTGAGACAAAAAAATGTAGAAGCTGGTAATGAATAGATCTGGGGTTATAAACCCAGTTGAACAGTTCCATCCAGAGTTCTTTTTCATTACTGAAAATTACAATAGATTGAACAAGCTACTGAAACTTACAAACAGCAGAAGAGAGAATTAGAAATTGAAAGAAAGATGTGAGGCAGCTTCACAGACGTGGGAGAAGCAGCGCCTGGGACAGAAGCTGGATATGCTACCCCTGGGTCTCAAGTCCATCTGATGATTGGTCTCATGGAGAGGCTGGGTGAACCTCTGCACTTCTAACCAAGTTCTTCTGTGAGGAGAAGAGAAGTTATGCAATGGCTCCCATCGCCCACGGGTTAAAGATGTGCCCCACAGGGGTTAATACCCTCCATCTAAAGGACAACAGGGAGCCATGAGTGGAGTCTAGAGAAACCATCGACTGTTTCATGTGCAAAGTCTGTGGTCAAGCTGGCAGCTGGGGTAAGTCAGTGGCCATAGCCCACGAGCAAGGTGGGGCCCAGAAGATCCGAGTGGCATATGAAAGGTCTCCGTTATAAGAAGTTAGGAGAGTTGGAGGAGAAGACGAGAAAGTCCAGGATGCATCCTAAGAATGCCAGGAGTAGAGATAGCAGGAAAGGAGAAGTATAAAAAGGGGATATCTGAGAATTTTGAAGATTTGATGAAAAATATAGACTCTCAGATTAAATATCCACTGAGTAGGATACATAAGAAATACATGGGCACAGGTAATTTTAATAACATGATTAAAAAATCTTGACCTAATTGAGATATATATATCTATCTTTGAAGCCAGTATATCACCTCTATCATAATTTCATAAAAAAAAGATTAACTAGAAAAATCTCCCTATGTTTGGAAATTAAGAAATAAGTATCTAAATAACCCATAGGGTGAAGAAATCAATTAGAAAGGATTCTGAACATAATTATGCTAAAATAGTGCTTGTTAAAATGTGTGTGTGTAGTTAAAGCAGTATTTGGGGGAAGGTTTTTAGCCTCAGATGCATTTGAAAGATTCAAAGTTGCTTATGTAAAGTCAAAATACAAAATTCAACCAGTTTGCTATATCTTTGATAGTTAGGCTATTAAATTTTGAAAAAAAAAAACATTTACAATTGTACTGAAAATATCTGAAAAATTAAAGAAACAGAAAACTCTAAAACATAGTGAGAAGTGAAAGCCCTAAATAAACGGACCCATAAATGAATACAAACAGACCTATATATGAATGAGCGATTGGTACACATGTTTGCAGAACCCTGAGGGAAAGAATGCATTGTTTAATAAATAATGTTGGAACAATTTGTCATGTATATGGAAAAAGATAAAATCATATCCCTTAAGTAGAAAAACAATTCCAGGATTAAGAGTCCCAAATGTAAAAGAGTTAAATCGTAAAACTTTCTTTTTTTTTTTTTTTAGGGTCAGAGAACATTTTTATACTCTTGGGGAAGAAAAGGATTACTTCAACAAGACACAAAACACAAAATATCAAGAAAACATGGATTGGTTTGAGCGTCTAGTGAAAAAAAAAATTGTATGTTAAGGCACCAGTAACTAAATGAAAAGAGAAACCAGAGAATGGAATGAAATCTTTGCTGCACACTTAAATGGCAAAAGTTTGGCATCCAAATACATAAATAACTCCTAATTATTAGCAACGAAAAGGGCAAGGCCACAAGAGATCGATAGGCAAAAGGTTGTCCATGCAATTCACCCGGAGGTAAATCTAAACTGCCAATTAAAACATGAAAAGATCCACAAACTCACTAGTCAAAACAGGATCCTATTTTGTACTCATGAACATCTAAACACACCAAATTTTGCTGAGGATGTAGGGAAACAGGTGCAACTCTTTTGGAGTCCATTTCACAATTCCTAATACAGTTTAAAATATGCTTTCTTGCATAGCCCTCTTTGAATCCTGTGTAGGAATTCACAATCTAGTTGTCACAATGGCACGTATACAAAGATGTTACATTCCAACTTCCCGAAACAAGACCATGGAAACAAACTTCCTGTGTTTAGGGGGATGGAAAAATAAACTGTGCTTTATTTACATCCATATGTATGTGCCTGAATCACATCTATATGTATCAACATGGATGAAATCCAAAACCGTTATATTGATTGATGCAAGCAAGCTCCAAAAGGTACCTATTAATGTGAAACCATTCATTGCATTTGAAGGACCACAAAACAATAGTATTTATTTTTCACCGTGACTAACACACACACACACACACGCACACACACAGTGTGTGTAAATACAAAACCATGCACAAAAGAGGGGGCAAAGAATGTGTGTATGACTTTTTGTATTCATATACTGTTTTCCCTAAAGGGAGAGATGTTACTCTTATGTAACTTAATGTTGCTGTTACGTTACTTTTTGTTTGTTTGGAACGTTTCCCAGTTCAACTTACTTTTTCTTAAAATTTAAAATGAAATCAGTCGAGAAAGCATCCTCCCTAAAATGTAGCTGTTACTCAGCTTCTGATAGTTGCTTGCTGCATTTCTGCTCTGTCTGGAATTTTA
Organism: Neomonachus schauinslandi; assembly: GCF_002201575.2. Classification (NCBI taxonomy): domain Eukaryota; kingdom Metazoa; phylum Chordata; class Mammalia; order Carnivora; family Phocidae; genus Neomonachus; species Neomonachus schauinslandi. Next base: position 181,516,635 of record NC_058405.1, on the reverse strand, counting down.
AGGCAAAAAGAGGAAGTAGAAGCCGTGTTTCAGACATGAACTTCACCTTCTGCAGCTATCAGAGAAGGAGCTCCCTCTAGCCCATCTCCCAGATCTATGGCCTGAGGCAACAAGCAATGCGCCTCCCAGTTTCAGGTTGACCAGCTGGGCCTGGGAATAGCGATAAACCTGAGGATGCACTGAGCAGCCAGGCCTGGAACCACAGAGGGATTTCACTGACGGGACTTCAGAACAAATTGTGTGGGTGGACAGTTCCACCCTGTCTGAACTCAGAATGTGGGGTCAACACCACTACTACCTCCCTGGTTTGAGAATTGCTAAAGTACAATTGCAGAAATTGAAAGCAAAATATGTTCTTAAGGAGCGCAGCCCCAAGATGATAGATACGATGGCCCAAAGGCTAAATTTAGCCTGCACGTGTACATTATTTGGCCCTGTGTTTGTTCAGCACTTTACAAAAACAACAAAAAACAAAAAACCACAAAAAACCACTGTGTGTTTTGCAAAGTTTTGACTTATTTGCTAACATCTAGAGTTTGAGAGATTTCTAATAGAAACTGGATCCATCCACTCCTCATCCCACCCCCCTTCTCTCCTGAAGAAAGCAGGGATTCTGGCATTGCTGAGCCTGAATTCTAGAATGCCAACAAATGGTTGGCCCTGAAGACGGCCCCCCACCCCACAGCCTGACTCATTCATTATCTCACCTGCTGGCCCCTGCAGGGCTTTCAACTCCCTCATTTTACAGAGGAGAAACCTGAGGCTCAGAGAGGTCAAGTGCCCTGTCCAGCACCAGAGTTACCTTGTGGAGGGAGGCATGCTGGCATCCTCTCGACCAGTGACCGGTTAACTTATGATTCCTTTTCTCTACACACATTTCATGGTTTCTAATGACAATTTTTATATAATTCAGCTGGTGCAATGGAAATGATCATTCTCATCAATTTTAACAAGAACTTGCTTCAAGCAATGATAAAAATAATACAATGGGTTAATTGTATTATCAGCAAGAAGGCATCAAGATTTGGCCAAACTCAAGACCAAAAAAAAAAAAAAGTTACATGTAAAAAGTAATAAGGGAATATGACCATATAATTAAAAATTGGCATAATTAGAGTTTGTATGATCACAGAGCATCACTTTTCCAGGCTGATCTTTATGTACCCCTCATTTCCCAACACTTCCCCTACCTCTCCTCTTCTTTGGAGTCTAGAAGGATGTGCAAACCCTGCTCAGGACCTCTGCTCTGGCCTTCCCGCAACATATACTTTCTTTAGGTTTTTTGCTTGTTGTATTTACTTGCTCTTGGATTAAAGTTGGTAGATAATCTATACCGACTTGGATGAGTTTAATATACCATGCCCAGAAGTATTGAGTTGGGCATTCCTAGTCTATGCAAAGGGCATTTTTGTTGGAACCAGCTACATGAAGAGATTACATGGATTACAAAATCCCTTAGAATGTAAAACACTCAATAACCTAAATGTAAATTGACAGGGGGATGGTTCAATTGACTTTGGCATATTCATATACTGTGGAAAATCATGCAACAGGACAAAAAGAAAAAGAGGTGACTGTATCTCACATACTAACATGGACAGATCCATAGGTTGCAAAAGGATGCATATAACATGGTATCGATTATGTTAAAAAAACACCAGCACAACCATATGTTGTTTGTGGGTCTATTTGTGTGTACCTAAATGCATAGAAAATGTCCAGAAAGAAACATGAAGTGGTGAGTGGATGACCTTTGTTTAGATGGGAAGGGGGAGAAGAATAAGGATGCTCAAAGAGGGTTTTAGCTTCATCTTTCATGTCTTAATTTAAAAGAAAAAGTACTTAGATTACATATGGTCATAACACATATTTGTGTGACTGTTGACTTCCAATTATAGTCTCAATCATGAAGTTGTAAAACTGCTCATCTTTGGAAATGAAACTTATGCTACACTATTACCCACATTAACTTTTTAAGTGTATAAATCACAGACTCATCTGACAAGTTAAATTTTACTCTCACAAGTTCAAATCAAGTAAGTCAACTAGGAGTTATAATAGTTTGGGGGACACCCAATTTATAAAGATAAATTGGAGAATAAGAAATATGGAGTGCATTTAAATGAGTCTGGGATCTTTCAAATTATGAATCAATATCAAAGTGACAGATTGCTTAATTCATCCTAACATGAGTTTTATTTCTAAGGTGCTAATAAGTTTTCAGTGATGGCATTAGCTTTTCCCAACAATAGTGATGGAACACTGGAGTTTGAGTTTTGACAAGGGGGAAACCGAGCCCCAGAGAGGTCAGAGTTCAGTGTGAGGTGACATCTAGGAAATGTCAGGGCTGGGACTCCCCCAGCCCTCCATGCTTTCTGCCAGGCTATGCTGCCTGCTCTGATTCACCAGTATGACATAGCATGTCTCTGTAGCTGGTGTTCTCATCCTTAGCCATTATCCCAAACCTACGTCTATATCTATCTACCTATCTATCATCTATCTATCTACCATCTATCCATCCATCCATCCATCCATCCATCCATCCATCCATCTGTCCATCTATCATCTACCTCTGGAGGCCTTTCCCCAGGATCCCTGACTCAGAGGGAACCAGACAAGCTTGCTCCTCTCCTCTTCCACCGGCCTTCCTCCAGCGCATTCCACCTGTTACCCGGGCATGCCGGCCTGCACGCATCCCCATGCCGCCCGCCCAGGCACCGGCGTGGAGCCCAAAGTCACGCACGCACCGGGCAGGGGCTCAAGGCCTGAGCCCCGCGGGTGGGGCCCGCGCGTTCCCGGGACGAGGGGCTGGGTGTCGCGCCGCCCGTCGCTCACCTTGCCTGTCGTGGGCGCCGCCGCCAGGAGCACCAGCAGGAGCGGCAGTAGCAGCGCGGGCGGCCTGGGCGCCGTCCCGGGGCTCATGGTGGGCGCCCGCTCAGAGCCCCGGCGTGTCCAGTGACCCGCAGGCTCTGCGGCCACCGCGTCCCTTGCGCGACGCGGGTTGGGGAGCCTGGCTGTGAAGCTCGCCTCGCCAGCCCGCCCGGGGCGGGTTTTGTAGGGCTCAGCCACGCCGTCCGTCCCTCCCCACTGTTTTTGACTGTGGCTCCAAGGGAGGGAAGAAGTGGCTTAGGTCCCGCCCTCGTCCCCCCTCCCCTTCAACTCACCAGGCAATGTCCCTCCGACCTGGGCATCGTGCCCAGCGGGCGAGAAAAAAAAAAAAACTGTGCGCTGCGGGGCAGGTGGGCGCGGATCCAGGGTAAGGGGTTAGGAGAGGATGCTCCCAAGGTCCCGGGGCCGAGGCGGGGCCGGGGGGCGCGGGTCGGAGGTGGGGAATTTGGGGGTGTGCGCTGGGGAGGCGGCTGAGCGGGGCGGGGGGGAGTGGCCAGCGGCGGTGCCCAGATTAAGCGGGAGGCGCGCCGGGCGGCCGCACTCGAGCGGCCCAGCCTGCTGCCGGCTCCCGCGGTGGTGCCATCGCGCGGCTCTCGGCTTCTCAACCCGCCGCGGACTCGCAGCCGCCGCCCTGGGCGGTGGGAGCGCCGAGACCCGGCCGCCGAGGCGCGCGTGGATTTGGACGCGGCGGAGCCAGGAGGTGCGGCGCCGCGCGCGCTGCGACCAGGCGGCTTCCGGCGCCGAGGGTGTCTCCCGAGGTAAGGCGCCCACCACCCAGTCTGGGCAATCGCTGTCCCTGGGCACCTGTCTGGGGTGGGGGTGGGGGGTGTGGGCAGTGGAAGAAGCGTGGCAACTGAGGGTGGGGCACACGGGGTGGCGGGCGGGGCTGGGGAGTTGGGGTCCCGGGGTCACCAGAGGAGAGCTTGTCTGGCTCCCGGGCTTCTGTGCCCGGGCTTGAACTGGGCGCTGTGTTTTGATGAATTTGGAGGCTCGAGTTATCAGCCTGGCAGTCTGGGCACTCCGGAATGCCAAGAGCAAGAGGCAGCTGAGGGGAAAGAGAAAGCTCATCCTATTCTCTGCTGCGCTGAACTGGCTTTTCAGGGTAAATCTTATCTGCGGAAATGCAGAGGAAACCAAAAGCCAACTCTGTTCAGGGTGTCTCCCTCCTGAGGGTGCCCTTCGTGGCGGTGCAGGACCTGGCTTGTTAGGGCGCTATTTTCAGAGCAGGGCTCCTGCCCTTTCTTGTGCCACTGACCACGTTGGCCCTGGGGAAACATTTAGACCCCTTTTCGGAATCATGTCATTAAATACACAAAATCACAGAATTAAATCAGAATCAGTTTTACTGGAATACAGGTATCAGTGTATTAAAGTCATGATATCGTGACAGATGTGCGACATTATTATCGCACTAAATACCTGCAGCTAACAACAGATCTGTCCAACACCTGTAATCCCAAACTAGTGGTGACAGCAAAACTAAAATGTGACATGGAAACACCAACAGGTGCCCTCTCAAGAGCTGCCAAAACGATTGTAGTTTGTTGCCTATATTCATAACTGCATGAAATGCTGAACTTCCAGGAAAGGTTAGTGAAAAGAGACTGTACTTTTTGTTGCCATACAAGTTCACAGACCACCTGAATTCCATCTCCACCTTAAGGACCAATCTGCAGTAGTTGGTCATCAAGTACCATGTGTGAAATATGTGCTTTGGTCACTGATTGTGGAGAACCACTTGCTCGCAATTAGAATAGGGTCTATTACTATATTAGACCTACGTAGCTATGTAGGTAGGCAAAACCCTGACAGTGAATGAAGACAACTCCCCCCCTTTTTGGATGAGTGAATTTTACTGTCTTCCCTCTGTTTTTCATGCCAGCGATTGTTGACTGTGGCTATGCATTAGAATCTCCTAAGGAACCTCTAAAAACCCTGATACCCAATTCATCCCAAACCAATCACACCAGATCTTCCAATGGTAGGACTCAGGTGTGTTTAGAAGTTCCCTGGAGATTCCCATTTGCAGCCAAGTTTGAGAACTACCATTTTACATGCATATTTCAGTTAGCTGAATTGAATTAGGGCCTCTCCTTTGTGGGAAAATCAAAAGGACATATATTAAACTCTCTATTAAGACTTACGTGTGTTCAGGCCACAAATATTGCAGTGTGGGACATAGTCGCTTCTCCCTATTGACAGGGAAGCCTCTTATGGAACCTTGTCTTGTCACTCTTGTTAGATAGGACATCAGGTGCTCGGTTGATGAAATAAAAGTGTCCAAGAATTCCAAGTGTGATAATATTGCAAGAACTGACATTACTTCCTAGAGGAAAAAAAGAAAAAAAAACCCTCAATGCTAGTGCTAAATATTTTTTATTTTTGCCGAATTCCAGAAGATCTCTCAATTTTGGTTTTTAATTGCTTTTTCCTGAAACCAAGTCATTTTGACAGAAGATCAGACTTGGCTTTATTAACTTTGAACTGGGAGGCAGCAGTCAACGGCAAGTCACTTCTGACGCTGCAACAGAGCAGGAAAGAACCCTGTGATGTAAACACGGTAAGGAGGAAGCAGTGGCGAAGAGCTTGGTCTCTGGGGTAGCCAATGGATTTTGAATCCTTTGCACACTTACTAGTATGAGCTAACCTCTCTGGTCTGGGGTCTTCTCTTCTGTAAAATGGGCCATAATCATAGCACCCACCGCCAGGAGTTGCAGGAATCCAGTGCAGTAATGCATTAGAAGCCCCCTGTCCAGGGTCTTCACAAAATAATCTTATCTTGGGATCTGATTCTCCAGTTGCATAAAGGAAAAGTGGGGGAACCTAATGAGAAATGGTGGCACAAGATGGAGATGCTCTTCTCAGCTCAGTAGGAAAGGGGTGATAGCCAAGCACACCCCACCTGCTCCCTTGAGGTCAACCAACTACTAAGGCATCTAGAACCTTGTTACTTGGCATTCCTGGGAGCAGTAGCTTTGGCATCCTGGAGAGCTGGTTAGAAATGCGGAGTCTCAGGTACCACCCCAGACCCATTGATTCAGAGCCTGCATTCACCAAGGTCTCCAGCTGATCCTCCTCACATTAAACTTTGAGAAGTGGCTTGTCTAAAAGCCAAATTTCACCTCCCATTCCTCACCGCACTCCCCACCCCCCCACATGCATACATTCCCTTTGGTACAGTGATGTATACTTGAAACTAATATAACATTCTAGGTCAACTATACATAAATATAAATAAAAAAGAATAGTCACACACACAAAATGTTTGGTACACTCACTAGGTGGTATTAGTAAACCAGAATTCTTGATTTTTAAAAAATAGGCTTGGGGTCAAGAGAGATGATTTTTCCACTGTTGTTTCTTTATTTTTCTATTTTTATTTTGTTTTTTTTTCAATTTGTCTTTATTTTTTTTAGTACATCACTAGTTTTTGATATATGATTCATTAGTTGCGTATAACACCCAGTGCTCATCACATCACCTGCCCTCCTTAATACCCATCACCCAGTTACCCCATCCAATGTAATAAAGCAAAAGTAAAGTGGGGATGGTTCTTTTTGTCTGTACAAAGGACACAGAGACCTCTACGTTTTACAATGATGGCAGATGAGGGTTTTTGAACCAAGCAAAGTGGTCATTGCCTCTGACAAGCTCGATATTATTATTTTGCTCCTTTTTCAAAATCTCAATATCACATCTGTCTTCTACACAGTGCTTAAATGCATAGCATTTGCTTCCCTACATGGGAGTGGAAGCCCCATGAGGGCAGGGGTCTTTTTGGAGTTCTTTACTGTTGTTGAATGAAGGAAGTTGAATGATGTAACCAATTCCCTCAGGATTCACATGGCCTCATGCTGCGCTCATCATCTAAGGATGGAGGTAGCTTTCTAGCTTGTCCCCTGCAAGTTCTCTCTGCAACTCGTCTCCTAAAACATTGTCAGAGCTCTACCTAAAATAGCACGTTGTGTGGAAAAGGACAGCTTACTCTTGGAGCACTTATAAGCAGTCTCCAAATTTCAGAGGCTTACGGTAATAAGATTTTTTTCTCCCCATTTTCCTTACATTTTCATCACTGAGTGTGGGGAGGTAAGGAAGGGGAAGATGCTCTGCTTATCATAGTCACTCAGGAACCTCCTCGAAATTCCCATGCAACACATTCTCTGACCTCTTCAGAAGGGAAAGAGAATGTGCCAAATCAGAAGCTGCTCTAGCACATACTACTTATACACTCACATTTCATTGGCCACACTTCATTTTGTAAGTGATGGGGAAATGAAGTCTACCACGTGCCTGGAAAGAGAGCCGGAAATATTTGGTGAATGTTAGTAATGCCTATCACTTACATCACCCTGCTTGCTTATTTTAAAGCATCCAGAAACCCTTCTTTGTCTACTTTACAGCTAATTTCACACTACTTAGAATAGAATAGGGTGGTCCCAAATCAACTTTTTGTACTGTATGTTACTTTTCTGGATTACAAGGCCTTCGAGGGCAGGGACAGAGGGTGATTTTTTTTTAACATAATAAATGCAGCACAAAAATTAATTTACTGCACTGTAATTTCTGTACCAAGAACAGTACCTATTTAAAGTACACAATCCAAGATGCATTCATCCTGTGAAACCATGATACAGATCATGATACAGAGCTTTTCTCTCATTTCTTGCCCCTTGGTAGTCCATCTCTCTTTAATCCTGTTCCCAGGCAAACATGGATCTGCTTTCTGTCACTGTAGATTACTTGGTGTTTTTTAGAATTTTACATACATGGAATCAAACAGTATGTGCCCTTCTGTGTCTGGCTTCTTTGACTCAGTGGAATGATGCTGAAACCCATCCATGTCGTGTGTAACAGTGGTTTGTTTCTACTGCTGAGTCGGGTTCCATTGTATGGATAGCAGCTTTTTAAATGTCATTTACCAGTGGTTGGACATGTGATTTGTTTCCAGTTTGGGGACTATTATAAATATTATATTATAAATAAAGCTGCTCTGAATAAGGCTTTGTGTGGACACCTGTTTCCATTCTCTTGAATATATACCTAGAAGTGAAATGGCTAGATGTATGTTTAATTATAAAAGAAACCGTTTTCCAAAGGAGTTATATCGTTCTACATTCTCATCGGCAATGTATGGGAGTTCCAGTTTCTCCATATATTTGTGGTGCATTCTTTTGGTATCCTCAATGTTTTTAATTTTATTGTAATAGTTATACAGTGGTATGTTGGTGTGCTTTTCATTTGCCTGATAACTAATGATGTTGAATATCTTTTCATGTACTTATTAACCATTCATAGAACTTCCTTTGTGATGTGACTGTTCAAATGTATTCCCCATTTAAAAAAAACATTGATTGTTTCTCTTCTTACTGTTGAGTTATAATAGTTATTTATATATTCTGGATACAATATCCTTGCCAGATATATTTACTATGAATATTTTCTCCCGTTCTCTGGCTCATCTTTTCATTTCTTTATTGGCGTCTTTTTAAAGCAGATATTTTTCTTTTAATGAAGCCTAATTTATCAATGTTTTCTTATTTGGTTTGTGCTTTTCTTGTTATCTGAGTAATCTTCACTTACGCTAAGGTTACAAAGATTTCACCTATGTTTTCTTCTTTGGTAGTATTTTTATGGTTTAAGTCAATGATCCATTTTAAGTTAATTTAGGAGTATGGTGTGAAGCAAGGATCTATTTTAAATTTTCCTTTCTGTATTGTTATCCAGTTGTTCCAGCACCATTCACTGAAAAGATTTCTCTTTCTCCACTAAATTGTCTTAGTACCTTCATAGAAAACCAATTAATCATCTATATTTGGGTCTTTTTTTTTTTTTTGAAGATTTTATTTATTTATTTGAGAGAGGTGAGCAAGAGAAAGCATGAGTTGGGGCAAAGGGAGAGGGAGAAGCAGGCTCCCTGCTGAGCTGGGAGAATGATGTGGGATTCAATCCCAGGACCCTGAGATCATGACCTGAGCCGAAGGCAGATGCTTAACCAACTGAGCCACCCAGGTGCCCCTGGGTCTTTTGTTTGTTTGTTCCCCTGATGGACATGTCTCTTCTTTCACCAATACCGCATTTCTTTATTACTATAGCTTTAGAGCAAGTCTTGAAATCAGGGTATGTAAGTTTTCCAACTTTGTTGTTGTTATTTTAAAAAATAGCTTATGCTATCCTAGGTAATTTGAACTACATATATGTGGATTTGATTAGCTAATGTTGTGCTAAGGAGAGTTGTGTCTATGTTCATGAGGGATATCAATCTGTAGTTTTCTTGTAATATCCTTGCCTGTTTGGTATCTGAGTAATATTAGCCTCATAAAATGAGTTGTCCAGCATTCTCTCTTCTGTCTTCTATAAGATTATGTGAAGAATTAGTATCATTTCTTCCTTAAATATTTGATAGAATTCACTAGTGAAGCCAGCTGACCCTGGAGCTTTCCTTGTGGAAGGTTTTGAATGACTCAATTAATTAATCATGAATTTAATTGATATAGGCTATACAGATTTTCTATTGCTTCCTGTGTCAGTTTTGATAATATTCATCTTTCATGAAATGTGTTCATTTTTTATACATTGACAAATTTATTGGTATATAAGTGTTCAGAAGATTCTGTAATGATCATTTAATACCTGTAGATCTGTAATGTTTTCCCCTTTGTCATTTCTGACATGGGTAATTTCTCAAGTAGATCCATTTTATTTACCCTTTCAAAAAACTGAAGAACTAACTTAGAATTTCTTTCATTTTTCTCTATTGCTTGAGTGCTTTCTCTTTTACTGAGTTCCTTTTCTACCTTCATGATTCCTTAGCCTTTACTGCAGGATTAATTTATTCTTCTTTTCCTAGTTTTCTAAATAGGGGCTTAGATCATTGATTTTAGACTTTTCTTCTTTCCTACTATGAACACTTATAGCTATATTTTCTTTCTCTGGGCTCGGTAAGTTGTATCCCATACATTTTGATATGCTGTTTATCATTCGGTTCAAAATATTGTCTTTGACCCATGGGTTATTTGGAGTGTGTTGATTTCCAAATATTTGGGAATTTCCTAGATGGTTTATGGTTGAGTTCTGATTCAATTCTCTGCAAGATTTCAGTCTTTTGAAATCTAGAGACTTGTTTTATAGTCCAGTGTATGGTCTGTCTTGGTGAACACACAACATCCATTTAGAAAGAATATATATTTTGCAGTTGTTGAGTGTAGTGTTTATATATATGTATATAAATTAGGGCAAGGTGGTTGATGGTGTTGTTCAGATCTTCTGTATCTTGACTAATATTTTCTACCTTGTTCTATGAGTTACCAAGAGAAGCATTAGTCTCCAACTATGTTTGAGAATTTATTTATTTCTTCTTTTAGTTTTTCAGTTCTTACTTCAGGTATTTTGGTGTTCTGCTATGAAGCCCATATATTTATAATATTTATATAGCTTTCTGGTATATTAACTTTTTGATCATAATTGTGTATTCAAATCTATTTTATGTGCTGTTGGCAAAGCCAGTCTGTCTGTCTTATGTGTACTGTTTGTATGGATATCTTTTCCTAGCCTTTGCTTGCAGTCTATTTGTGTCTTTTTATTTAAAGTGTACATCTTACAGCACATAGTCGGCTTTTTTTTTTTAATCCAGTATGACAGTCTTTGCCTTTTAATAGGAATTCCTAGTCTGTTTTCATGTAAAGCAGTTGATATGGCCATATTTTAAAAAAAGATTTTATTTATTTATTTGACCAAAAGAGACACAGCGAGAGAGGGAACACAAGCAGGGGGAGTGGGAGAGGGAGAAACAGGCTTCCCGCAGAGCAGGGAGCCCGATGTGGGGCTCAATCCCAGGACCCCGGGATCATGACCTGAGCCGAAGTCAGACGCTTAGTGACTGAGCCACTCAGGCGCCCTGATATGGTCATATTTAGGTCTGCCATTTCTCCATTTCTTTTCTATCTGTCTCATCTATTTTTTGTCCCTTTCCTTCTTTTTGCCATTCTTTTGTGTTATTCATTTTTAGTATTCCATTTTAATTTTTCTTTGGCTTCTAGTTACATCTTTTTGCATTGTTTTTAGTGGTTACTTTAGTGATTACAATATATGTCTTTAACTTTTCCCAATCCCCTTAAAAGTAATATTTTATTATTTCAGGTAAATCAAATTCATTTTTGTATCTACAGTGCCTAGCATGGTATTTGATACCAAATGGGAGATTGATAGATATTTCTTGGATGAACAAAGTCATAGGTATTTATTTATGTTGTACCAAAAATATATGGAATTGACTCCAGAAAAAATTTTTTGGTTAATGCTGGGCAAGTTAAGTGAAAATCACTTCAAATTTTAAACATTATTATATTTTTAGTGGATTTGAATTTACAAATCTTGTTATTTTCATATATAATCAAGATTCTATGTATTATTTTATTTTCTATATGCTTGATATTTTTGTTCTAAAAAGTATAGACCTCTTCCTATCTTTAATTTCTGAAGTTTCAAAAAATCTCACTTTCAAATTTTAGAACAGGGAGACAGTCTTACTTTAACAGTGGAATTCTGTATGGTTTTGTGAAACTTCTGGCTGTTAATTGTCTTGGCCACTCTGCCCGCATGACATCCTCATCCAATACCCAGCACATTGCCTTGGCTTTGCACTGTTATTTACTGATGTGTAATGTCCACAGTGAAACACTGAATGTGTTCTTATGGTCTGTAGCAGATTATAGGATGGCCTAGCTCTGAAGCCCAGGTTTGAGGGATGCCCTTAAGATGTTTCTTAGGTTCTAGAGTGGCAGAAGCATTCCTAGAGGAGTCTAGCTCCAGGACTTGCCCAAAGGGGAGACCCAGTAGGAGATCCTGAGTTTCTAGGAGCCAGCTCCTGGCAGAAGCAAGACAGATGGACACTCGGCAGAAGATGCGAACGCAGCCAGAGGAAAAGGAGGTAGTTAAGCTTTCCTCAGAAAAGGCCTAAGAGTTTCATGAATACTGTGCTCCTTCTCACCAAGACAAAGCTTTCCTCCTATTTTGGAACCAATTGCATGCTCACCCCAGTATTTTTGTTTAACTTTCAAGTTCGTTTGGACACTTTGGTGAACTCTCCTTCTTTTTTGACCTACGCAGCCGCCTTAGATGCTTGGATATTTGACTTCTCTACATTCTAGTTAGAAATGGTGCCTTTTAAGATCTTCAACCATCCTATAGCGGTTTCCAGACATTAAGACCTTCCCACAAGAATTCAAGTTTCCTGGGATTCACAGGAAACGAATGTCTTTGGGTCCTAGTGCACCACCGCATTCAGCACTGAGTGTCCTTGTTGTTGCTATGTTGGGGGCTAGAGTCATTCTTCCTGGACACACATCCCTGAAGCTCACCCAGGAATTTTCATGAACTTTGGAGTTGTGTAGTGTAATAGTCAATAGGGAAAGCTTTGGCGTTTGAATCCTGGGTGTGCCACTTACTGCCCGTGTGACTTACTTGTAATCATATTACTTACCTCATAGGGTGACTGTGGAGGCTGCTGCACTGAGTTAAGCCCTTAGCTGTGCTTAGCACCTAGGTGGCCCTCTGGAGATGCCACTCATTATACTTCCTTGTGGTGGGGATGGTGGTGACGATGGTGATGATGAAGAGGAGGAAGGAAAGGAAGGCAGAAGAAGAGAAGGAGGTCTAAGAAGAGTGTGTGTAATGGGGTGGGGGTGGGGAGAGCTGCAGCAGTTACACAGAAGGGGCTGGTTTTCTGGTTGGTGACACCAAATGCCAACCTTTTCCTGGTGTCCTCTAAGAGTCAATTTATGTTGACTCGGTGACTGCTAACCGAAGATTCATCCCCCTCCATAATTTCTCTCTCCTCGTGTTTAAAAGGTACTTCAGGAGGGACTCTCATAGCTTATTCCTCTTTTCATTTCCCCAGATCTTCCTGCCTCCTCAGATCAATCTTGCCCTCTCTCTGAGTTCTTTCCAGGCTTGCTCTAGTTCCCAATTTTCTAACCTTTTTCTAATATAGTATATATGGGAGCTCTTTTGCTCCTACAAGGAATTAGGAAGGAAGGAAACAAACATTTCTTGAGCCACTGTGCCAGGCATTATGCTGGGTGCTAATTTAGACTCCTGTAATTTCACATGCTGAGAAGTCAGGGGTTAAGAGGAGTTACATACTTGCTTGGGGTTCTGCTGCTAAGTGATCAAGATCTAAACACAAGTCTTTCTAACTCCAGAGCCTGTTTTTATCCCTAACATGAGAGCACATGGTACCAGGAGTAGAAGGCAGACTGTATCTGTGGAGGAGGGGAGAAGTCACTGAAGGTAGACATTAGCCTCACAGTGGGCCCTGCCTGCTGGGATCGTAGGGTGTTACTTCCAGAGCTCAACACAAAGGCAGTTCCCAGAGGTCTGAAAGTTCCAGAGAATTCATACAGAGTCACCCCAGTCCTGCCCCGAGGGAAAAATCACAGACCAAGAACAGCCTGGGGGATTACTGTTTTTGGCAAGAAACATACAGCATTCTGAGTCAAGAATGTCATTCTTGGGCGCCTGGGTGGCTCAGTCATTAAGCGTCTGCCTTCAGCTCAGGTCATGATCCCGGGGTCCTGGGATCGAGTCCCACATCGGGCTCCCTGCTCAGCGGGAAGCCTGTTTCTCCCTCTCCCACTCCCCCGGCTTGTGTTCCCTCTCTTGCTGTCTCTCTCTCTCTGTCAAATAAATAAAAATTAAAAAAAAAAATCTTTAAAAAAAATGTCATTCTTAACTTAGAGGTAAAGGGACCATCTGGTTTTGAAAATCAATTGTATATTTTTGGAACATATATCACCTCCATGTGGTTTCCAAGTGGTGACATTATTATGGTTATTGTCAACTTTTCTGTTGATATTCAGAGGAGTTCTCAAGGAGAAAATGATAATAAAAGCCTATGTTGGCAGAGTAGTAGGTTAGCTGAGATATGGTCCAATTGGCTCTGGACTAGCAAACTGAACTCCAAGGTCAACTAAAGACTCCGTAGCAGTCTCAAACAATTCAACTGAACCTGGAGGGCGGGGGGGGGGCAAGGTGGGGGTGGGCTTGGTCATAATCCAACAACATTCTGGTCAAGTTGGAACTGAGTCATTCTCAAGAATTTACTTGAGTAGTTCTCAAAGTTTTCCCATGTTGCTTCTCAGAGAACAACATGGAGCGGCAACCACATTCCAGTGGTCCATGGACCACCCAGATTCATAACCTACTTTAAATACCTTGTGATATTTGTTGAGATTGACTGTTTTTGCTAAAAAGCTCAAACCAACCTGAACTCTTTGAAAGTCTGAAGGTAGAGTCAATCTAAGAATATGGGATTTTCAAAGGACCAAAACCAAATAATCAGCTTGAATGTTGAGGAAAGGTCAGATCATCTCTTAACAGGGAAAGCGTAAACCTCAAAGGGAGATATCCAGCCACCAAGGTGGACAGAGCATGTCATTCTTCTCCTGGAAGCACTATCCTTCTATCTTTTGAGGCCTTTTGCTTATTTCTTTGCAAAGATGAGCCTTCAGGCATTCTATTTGGAAAAGATAAAGGTATATTCAAACAGGTGTTCAGACCACAAAAATTTTTTTTTTTTTGCCTTGGAAAGAGAGTCTTCAGATAGCTCAGTGTCAGAAGGTCAAAGGAAAGAACATGTAGACATTAAGTTAATAGGAATTTATTTCACTGAAAGAACAAAAATGTTATTATTAAGAAGAGGTCAAAGACTTAATGTTACTTGGAAAGAAAAAAGACATTGTACTTATACTACCTTTTTGTGACTGGAAGATTTTAATACTCAGTCTCCTGCAATCTGGTCCTCTAATCTTGGCCATTGCCCGCCCCACCCCCCAATCGATGAGAACCCAAGCAGGGTGTATTTCTTTTCAAGATTGGGCTTCAGAGAAAACAAATTCCTCATAGTAGAAATAATGATTTGGAAAATCTCAGATCTTGTTCCCAGACATAGTATTTGGAAAACATCAAGTGGAGACTCACAAGGAATCCCAGGGGAATTGGAGTCCAGGAACGTTCATAAAGGAGTGAAGAAAAAGAAGAACCAGCCCAGGGAGTTGGAGGAAGAGAAGCTGATGACATTTACTGAATATACATGCTAGAAATGACTGAAATAAGTAGAGGCTGGGAAAGAGCCTGGGCACCTTACTTGGGTTGTGGAGTGAAACCTGTGTTGAAGGTCCAGAGTGCTTATGTTCCACCTCTGGCAGAACCTCCAAGAGAGCTTCCGTTGGGGTGTCATAGCCTTGGGACCAGCTGCGGGGATGGGGCAATGCTTTTCATCAGATTTGGCTGGACAGGTCAGTTTGCTTAGGTAAAGGGAACAAGCTATAAGCTTGCATCAGAAACGGGGCAGCTCTTAGGAATGAGCTAGTCTTTCATTCTCTCATCATAGACACTCCGTCTTTCTCCTTTTGCATTTTCTTCTCTTAAAAACAGCATTTTATGATTACTGAGAATATCTGTTTCCTCTAAATTCGGGCTTGTCCTTCACCTTGACCTGTCCCAGCCTTCGAGTGGCTGACTGTACCTCAGGTGTATCTCCTGACGCCTCCTTACTCCTTTATCCCCCCTTTCCTCTCTTTCCTAATTTCAGCTCCAAGAGGACTGATCCAGATTATCTTCTTGCACCATCCTCCCCAGCCCTGAGTCAGAGTTCTAGGTCCAGCTCTGGGTCTGGCTGCCTTCGGGTCCAGTGGTTCTCCTCCTCCGCGCTGTGGCTGGGTGATGAAAATCTGGCCGCACCCTTGCTTAGCTGGGCTGAAGGTGGGGCCTGAGTGGGTCCTGACGCAGTAGCTTAGGGAGAATGCTCCCTTCCTGAGAATAACAGTTGGCCAAACAAAGCATGTGCTTTGAAAGGTGCAGAACTTTGGCAGAAGTTTCCTGGGTAGGCACTCTCCCAAAGCTGCTGTTTGCATACCTTTTAGTGGCACAGCCCTTTGGGTTGTTAAGGCTTTTTTTTTTTTTTTTTTTTTTTGTACTAATGATAGACTCCATTGGAAATTCACCGCCTTGGTCAGTGAGTCCAATCCCATGGAATGACAGCCATGTATTTGTGAGAAGGTAGGTTAGAAGGACAGTGTTCTGAGCGAGAGTATTTTTGTTTGTTTGGTGCAGTCAACAGCTTGGTTGAGACAAAAGTTTTTATGCTCTTAACACAGGCAGTTGCAGCAAAGAAAATCCTCTCAGATTGCTGTGGATTTCCTATGTGAACCGTAGGGCACAGTGCACACCGATGTTCATGGTGTCCAGCTGATAATGAGATGGGCCCTCTGCTCAGCTATTGGTGCAACTTAGACAAGAGAACAGTTATAAATTCTCCATGACTTCTTCATGGCTAGTTTTGGGCTCGACAGTCATGCGGGATAAGCACATGGTCATCCAAGGCTTGCTCCAGGTCAAACAGTGAACATGGCAGGTTTTTTGTTTGTTTGTTTTTGTTTTTTACCTTTAGCAGCTCATCTAGAGCAGAGATCTTCAAGATGAGGTACATACACCTCAGGACACAAATAGATTCCTAACAGTTGTGCAGGCATCTTGGAAAATTGAGTAAAGGAATCAATTTTTAGATTCTCAACTGCTGTAGATACTCGTTCTTAGAATTGTTCAATCTGAAGATGGGCCTTTGATTCAGGTTCTAACCAACCCCTTCATAATTTTCCTTTTGCTGCTTTACACCAGAGAAGCACAACCCCACCCCCAGGCATCCCAGATGTTACCACCCTGCTTTGCCCCGAAGACAAGAACTGTTTGCAGGCCAGACACGGCAGTGTAAACGCAGGTGCTAAGAACAGAGAGCACTCTACCTCTCAGACTCCACATCCCAGGGCCAGGTGGTTCCCAACTTTTTGCTTTCATCACAATTGAGGAAGACTTATCAGATAGATCACTCAAAATGATTCTCGATGATGAATTCTATATTGCTTTTGGTATACAACTCAGGAGAAGTTCAAAGCATTGAGTGATATATAGAACAAATTCCTTCCATTCACAACTTGTTTTTTTCTGTGAATAGGTTTATTAGAATTTACAGTTTTAAGACACTAAAACGGAGGCAGGACAGTTGCTTGATCATTTCTTGACCAGATCTCCTTATTGATCTGGGCTAAATAAACTATTTGAGAAACCAAAAAGCCCAATTCATTCATTGTCAACTACATTTCCAGTAAAATTTCATTTGTAATGTGTTGAATAATTATTTATCAAAATTTAAATTTACTTGGTTTTGGTGGATTATATACTACTTCTCATCATAATGACAAATAAATTCAGGTGAAAAAAATTTAGGACTTAGAGATTTGTGATCATAGAAAATAAAAAGTAATTTATATACATATTTTTGTTGCAGAGAAGTATGGTAGGGTGATCAATATAAGATTTTCAAGTATAAAAATATATTGCACTATGATATATGTAGGGGAGTGGAATGGAAATATGAATTCAAGAAGAAAAATGATATAAAATTTCTAGCTGTTAAAGAACTTGTGTGCATGAATTTTAAACTGATGGTGGTGAGAACCATCCTTATGATGGTTATGATGGTCCATTAGCTACATCTAAAATAGTGCTGTAGGGCACCTGGGTGGCTCAGTCGGTTGAGCATCCAACTCTTGACTTTTGAGTGTCCAGCTCAGTTCATAATCTCAGGATCATAAGATTGAGCCCTGTGTTGGGCTCTGTGCTAAGTGGGGATTCTCCTTGAGATTCTCTCTTCCTCTCCCTCTGCCCTCTCCCACTCATTCTCTCTCTCTCTTGCTCTCTCTCAAATCAATCAATCGATCAATCTTTTAAAAAATTTAAAAAAATAGTGCTGCAACTGTTGTTATTTTCTAGGTCACCATGTACAATGTTCCAAATTATACTTTGCAACTATTTAAAGAGAAAATGAAAGTTTTTAGAGGTTAACTTGTAAAAAAAGAAGAGGGGGTGTGCATAATTTAAAAACCATTCCTAGGGGAGTATGAGAGCAGACATCTGCAGGCTGCCATGCTTAGGTGTCTACTGGGAGAAGAGATACATATTGGAATCAAAAAACCCCAATTCTACCACTTATTAGCTCTGTGATTTTGCACCAATTACTTAAATGGACCTAATTTGGTTTTCTTTTACAACAGAATCAATACTTTCCTTACTAAATTGTGGTGAAGTAAGTGACTTGATGTGCACAGCACTCTTAGCAGAGGGTCCCGGATATAATCAGCATCACTCTCTCTCCACTTCCCCCAAGGCTGTATGATCCTTCTTTCCAGCTCCCTCTTTCTCCTTTCCTCCATCAACCCATGTGTATTGGCCTTATCTTATATCCTCTATTAAATATATTTGATTCACATTCTAAAGGTCCCAAAGTATCTTCTGTAAATTCATTCATCCAACAAATTATATATATAAAGCACTAAATGTATTCCAGGCACTATTACGGCACTGGGGATAACTGTGAATAAAAAAAGACAAAATCCCTATGGTCACAGGGCTTACTAAGTGCATAGTGATGAGGATGCATTGGCGGCTCCCAATCAGCAAGGTCCTTTCACTCATGAGAGACTAGTTAGATTTCTGCGGATTGGTCCATCCTTCCACCCAACCATGCATCCAGCTGGCCAGCCATTCAATTACCAAATGTATTGAGAAACTCCTAAGTGTTAGGGCCATGATCAGGCCCTAACACTTCTTGTTCTGAAAGTGACCACAACAACACTCTATTTTAATAAAATCCCTTTTTGTACACCCTTTATCACAATATGTGTGGAGATTAATTGCATCATGTGTCTGTTTGGGGGTTAAATGCAAATGTCCCTGGTTTTCTTTAATTTTTGACTGTTTCCTATTTGTTTAAAATAACGAGTACCTTTTGAATGATTCAAGCCAGTATGTGTATTCCTTCCAAATCAATAATTTGTTTTATTGAGACTTGCTCCCAGAATGCAGCTTCAAAAAGTATTTAAAATGATGGATTTGGGGATAGGAAATGATCTGGGCACTCAGAGTGATTCTGCTTCTACTTGATTTTCAAACTGTATCATGGAAGGTGGTTCTACCACCTACTTGGAGAACTAGTCTCCCGTAAATACAGCATTGAGTTAGTTTATCCAGATTTTATCCAGAAATTTAAAAATAGCTCCAACACTCCCAGTTTTCCTCTCTCTACCCAATTCTCATTGGTACAGGTCTTCAGAGAAGCCAGAGTTTTTAAGATGAGGCATTTCAATTTCAAGACACTTCAATTTCAAGACATTCCTTTAAGCCAGAGATCTTTTATCAAAGATACAGAGTGCTTGGAGTCAAATTCTCTTTTCTTTTTTTTATTGAGATAAAGTTCACAAAATAAAATTCACTGTTTGAACCCTTTTAAAGTTTATAATTCAGTGGTTTTTAGTATATTCATAATGTTGCACAACCATTAGCGCTAATTCCAGAACATTCCATCACCTCAAGAAGAAACCCTGTACCTCCCAATTCTCTCCTCCTCCAACCCCTGACAATTACTACTCTATTTTCTGTCTTCATGGATTTGCCTATTCTGGGTTTTTCATATACATGATACCATGTAATATGTGACTTCTTTCACTTAATATAATGTTTTCAAGGTTCATCTATGTATCAGTACTTCATTCATTTTTATGGCCAAATCCATTGTGTGGATGTAGCACATTTTGCTTGCCCATTCATCAGTTGATGGACATTTGGACATTTTTGGCTGCTATGATTATTTATATACAAGTTTATGCATGAACATAGTGTCACTTCTCATGGTATATACCTAGGAGTGGAATTGCTAGATCATATGGTAATTCTGTGTTTACTTTTTGAGGAACTGCCAAAATGTTTTCCATAGCAGTTGTACCATTTTATATAAAAATATTTTTATATGTATTTGCTGTTTGTGTGCAAAGTGTGTCTTTCTATACTAAAGGGTTCCTTTCCTAGTTTCAAAAAGTAAAAAACAAAAACAAAAAAACTCACTTAAGTGAATTTTAACTTGGATTTTCAAGGGCAAATGTTATGTAGTAGAAAATACCACATAACAAAATGAAACAATAACTTTTATATGAGCATTATATACACCTCTCTTTCATTTCTCAAAAATATATTTATGACATAAGTAACTGGAAATTATTTTGATTTCTAAGAATGAAATTGATATTTATTCAGTTTAATCATCACTAAGATTCTTATAAAAAAATTAAATTCCTCTTTTAGGAAATATTTCCGTTACTATGAATGATGAAAGTCATTGTTTTCAACATTATAATGCATGTTGTGTTTTAAGAGATATACTTATATTTACTATATATAAACTTTAAACCCAGGGCATAGAACCTCTCTTATAAGTCAGAGTCTTCTGGAAGAGAAGAGAAACCTGACAGAATTTTTTTTAAGTACCAAGACTTGAAGTAATCCATGCACATGGCGTCAATAAGGTGCTCATTCAGGTGGATCAAGCCCTTGGCCGCAGATCCCTGGTGAGTGTCCTTAGTGTGATCACTTGCTTTTATTCAATAATTTTTCCTAAACGTTGGTTTTATAGTTATGAATTGTCTGGATGTTTCATGTGTCAAAAAGCCAAATTGTTCCAGAAATCTGTGCATTATGACTGCTTTTTTTTTTGTGATTCATTTTTATTAAACACCAATACTCTCCTTGAATTACACTCCCATCATCACCAATGGAAAAGACACTCATCTAAAGGCTGTGGATTCTTGCTCTATTACTAGGTTTGAAGAGCAAATCCTTCCTAATGTCCAGAGCAGCAGGGGCCCTCTAACTAGCAGAGTTAGGATAGGGCGCTTCACGGGTATGGTAGGCAGGATAACAGCCCCTGAGGAGGTCCACATCTTAATCCCTGGATCCTGAGAATATGTTCTGTTACATGGCAACAGGGAATTATGCTTGTGGATGACATTAAGTTTGCTCATCAGCTGACCTTGAGGAGATTATTCTGCATTATCTGGGTGGGCCCAGTATAATCACAAGGGTCCTTAAAAGTGAAAGAGGGGGAAGGAGAGTGAGAGGCAAAGAAGGAGATGGGACAATGGAAGCAGAGGTCAGAGGGATAGACAGACTCGACTGGCCATTGCTGGCTCTGAAGATGGAAGAGACCGTCTGAACTACTTAACTCTTCCCTAACTGGTTCATATTATTTTCCTTCCCTTCCAAACCATCTCCCCAGTCCAGATAGGTTTTCTTCCCTCCTCCCTCCTTCCAGCTGGTTCCACTTAATGTCATTCAGGGTACACTGGTCTTTGCACTGTCTCTGAACACAGCTGCCTCCTTCCCTCGCTCCTCTGCATTTCATTCAGAGAGTCGTCTCCCTTCCCTCAGCTACCCATCTGGGTCTCGCCTTCAGAGTGTCCCCAGGGTCCCAGGCACAGTGAGGATCCCATTAAAGGGCTGTGAGTACTTCTTGACTGATTAGCAAGAGGGAAGGTAATGATGACAGCCAGAGAGGGGATAACATTTATCTTGTCACTGATGACAGCGGCCTATTAGAAATAAAAAGAAGCTTTCTGGGATTTATTCCTTTGTTCTTTCTCTTTTTAGTTTGTTTTGCATGAAAATGAACAGTTTAAATTAATCTGCATTTTTGCTGTTTCATAGGTCACTTATACTTATCCTCTTTTCTGTACAACATGTATATGGGGTAAGTACATTAATTAGCTCTGACTGCATGCATTACTCTCGTTATAAACCTTTTTGTTTCAAGCAAGCCACTCTGTGGGACTCAGTTTTCTTATCTGCAAAATGAAGGGTTGGATTAGGTGAACTCTGAGATTTCTTTTCTATTTTACAGTCAAGACTGCTTAAAAATTACCCAGGTATTGGAGATTTCTTTATTTGATAACATAATCTTTTGTTAAAATCTTTTTTTTGGAGAGGGGCAGGAAGCAGTTGGGCCACTTCAAGATTAAATCAAGAAATATAAGATTAAATGTGAACATTTTAACTCTGGAGAAAGATAAGCCTAGAATATTCTGTAATAAGATCTCCTTCTTCTGCTTCCTCACTGAGGAATCTGAGTTATTAAACCCAACCCCAGACATTTCTGGGAAATTACACCACAGACCGCCTGTAACTCGGGTAGATCTTGAGACAACGGAACTGGTTCAATCACTATTGAGCACATCTGCATCTGTCCATCCTCTCTAGCTTGGATTTACCCAATCCAATTTCTGTATTATTTAAGTTAATAACATAGGTCTTTTCAAAGCAAATCAAAATAGAAAGTTGCCTTCTATTCTCCTTTTCCTACCAGTCAGGAACAGAAAGCACACATGTCAAGGAATGAGAAGCTCTCCCCAATTAGGGATAGTCAGACTTGCTTCACTTAGTTCACATGCATTTAAGAGCATCATCTGAAATAATGAATGGAAACACATTGAAATATATATGCCTGGATTTTTTTTTACCTGATTCTTCCAAGTTTATTTTCTGTATTATATTCTTTTTTTTTCCTCCCATTATAAGAGTCTAGAGAGTCTTAAATTTCACTGCCTTTGTTTCTTATGTTCCATATGAGTGAATATAATTCTTGAACCAGACTGTTCTAGCCTGGATCCTCTTAGCAAATTGTACTATGCAGAGGTTTTAAAGATTTCGCACAAGAAGTAGCTTATACTATAGTTGGGTTTTAAAGGTAGTGATGTAAATCAATGCAGTACCTATGGAAGGCAACTTGGCATTATCCACCCAAATTGCTGTCAATCCTGTTGACACAGGGATTTCCCTTTTTGGAATTTATCATACGTATTTATACTGACTTGGGCATAAAGAAAATGCACAAGAATACTGGTTGCAGGGGAGCGTTCAGTAACAAAAGAAGGGAGATAGCTAAACACCCATCAAGAAGGACTAGTTAAATAAGCTTTTGTACTTCATCCGATGGAGAGCCGTTCTGTTAACCTGGAATGACTGTGAAGGTGTCTGATTAAGAGAAAACAGAAAGGTACAGAGAAATATACCATTTGGGTAAATATAAAACAAGACGAAAATCACCAAAGAGTGCATGTGTGTGTGTGTGTACGTGTGCCTGGGTGTACATGTGAGTACATGTGTGTATGTCTGCACGTGCGTGCGTGTACATGTATGTGCGTGTGCATGTACGTGCTCGTATGTGATCATGGCGTGAGCATGCTCATAGCTATCCAGACCCTGAGTGAGAACAGTGACTACCTCTCGGTGAGGGAACAGGGAGCCTGGGTTGGAAAAGACAATTTCTTTTTCCATTATACTTTTGCCCTATTTGAATTTTTAATTATGTGCAAATGTTTTTCAAAAAAAATCGAGGTAGACCTGTAGGACTGGTTATTAATCTAGAAATTAAGAACTTCTTAAACTTTTTATTCAACATACGTTTGTTTAAAAATATCTGAGATAAAAACGGATGGGTATTTTTCTGGTTTCCTCTTTGAGGAGTAGTAACATTAGTTTTTGAGAATGCCAGTGTATTGCTGGTGAATATGGTTTATACTTTGAATGTTTCCTTGTCTAAGATAAGGTCATTATCTTTGTCAAATGGGTTTATATGATCTGTTTTTGAGGCACAGCTTCTTCCATTACAAATGCCTATCCCTTTTAAGGTGGCATTTATTGAGAAATGTCTAATGTAGAAGAACTTCAGAGACTAAAATTACCTCTTGCCTTTTTCTCTTATCAGTACTAGTCAAAGCTTTATATGTGACTCTTTCTGTTTCTTTATTATAATCTGCTAATTTATCTTAAACTGATTCTTTCCTGAAATGTAATTTTGCTGCAAACATCTCTGTGATGCTTGGCACAATTAAGTAAAAAACAAAACAAAACAAAACAAACAAAAAACAAACAATAAGAGAACAAACTTGCCTTTATTATCAAGCCAGGTAATTAACGACCTTCTTTCTCTGGTTGTTTTGATATCTCACTGAACACATAGTAATGAATCCCAACCTTAAGTGAACCCAAGTGTTCAGACTAGTTATTTTAAGTGTTTTCATGCTGTCCCGGACCTGGGCATTTCATTTTTTTTCACCTTATCAGGGTTTTGAACTTGATGTTTCTGCATTCATAGATAACAATGTGACTCAAAACTCAAGAGGCATATATTTCTGAAACTTCAAATACATTTTTTTAACTTAACTGTTGTCAAGGTTCACATTCTTATATACTTTCAATGACCCTAAGGAGTTTTGTTTATAATAATGTTTTTTTATTAATGCTTAATTTAAAGATTTTTTTTTTATTGCATCTGAGCATATTTTTCTAGAAAAAAGAGGTCTAAATTGTGTGATTGAAAAAAAAAATTCTGGATAGACTCTTTTCCCTCCCATACACATATTCATATGCATGTGTATGTGTACATGTGTGTATTCATATGTACACATAGTCAGATGTAATTTACATTTATACTTATGCACATAGGTGTGTATGTATGTATAGAGGTCTTCCATCAGAACTATAACTATTGGTTCGAATGTTTTATGTTCCCTGTCATACTTTGGCGTAAAGGCTTAAATTTACAGCCTTGAGTGTAAAAGCTCTGTCAATCATAGAGATGTGTGGTTAATACCTAAGTATTGCAGTGAGGGCTGGACCAGGCAAGATCATGAACTAGGCCAAATTTATCCCTGGTGCCCTTCTGATATTCCTATCCATGTTCTCAGCTCCTAGCACCTGGAGCTGCTTTTGCCACCCCCTCCCTCCCAACCCACAGCCCCAGGCTCTGAAGGAATGCTCAGTGTCCATTGTCAGCGCAGGTGCGTCATGGTGGCTGTTTTGTTGTTAAGGTGTCTACTTATGGAAATAGTTACTCTGGGATTATGCTTTTGTACCGAAGTGACAGATGACTTTGGATACAGACCATGAGGATTTGTGAGAACAAGGGGCTGATTCTTCCCAAAAGGCACGTGTGTGTGTGTGTGTGTGTGTGTGTGTGTGTGAATGTTAAGAAAATATGTGAGTGTGGAGTAACTCTTTAAAGAGAATGTTGGAGAGAAGTTAGGGAGAAGTGGAGAAGGGGCCCAAAGGATTCAAGTTCAGGAGCTTTCTGGTTGAGAGGCACATTAGAAGAACCATCTTAGAGTTTCAGCAACTTCCTGGAAAGAGTTGTCACGTGAAGTTCAAGGCTGTGATTCAAGCAGTGACCAGGAAGGACTCGATGGTCTTGGAGGGGAAGCAAGAAGGTCCTGAAAAGCAACTGAATTTATATTTAAGTGAGACACCATTGTGTACTTATGATTTTCCTAACCATATAGTTTACACTCTAAGATGATCCACAACTTAGTAAGTGATGTCTTGGTAGAAGAGAGACATTGCAGAAGATTCTGGCCAATGAAAAGTGGCTTCAGAAGTGGGCTTCTTTTTTTTTTTTTTCTTTTTAATGCTAGCTCACATGAACTTTTATTTTGCTTGCATAATCATCTGCCCTCTTATCAAGCCACAGTTTAAGTTCTTTGCCTTTTTATATATCAACATTAGCCTTTTTTTTTTTTTTTTGCAGAGCCAAAGGTCAAAGTACACTGTGGAATTCTCATGGGTTAGGGAAACCAAGGTGCTCATTAGAAAGTACACATCAGGTACTCAGCTAAGTGAGGAATACTGCTTTACTAAACCAGATGCTTCACTTTCCAGAGTGGAAAGAAGTTTGTGGGTCCTTGCGGAGGAAGAGATTGCTCAGTGTGCCAGTGCTTTCATGAAAAAGGGTCTCGGGTAAGTGATGTAAAAATCAGCATGGCCAGTGGGAGGGAGATATGGGGAGTTGCTAATCAAAGGGCATAAAGTTTCAGTTGTGCAAGATGAATAAGCCCTAGAGATCTGCTGTACAACATCTTCCTACAGTCAACAATGATGTAATGTTCACTTAAAAATTGGGGGAGAGGGTAGATCTCATATTAGGTGTCCTTACCACAATAACATTTTTAAAAAAGATAAACATGGACGGCATACTGAAATTTGAGCCATTGTGAATGCTTAATATTAAGTAGCCCCAGATTCTTAGCATGTTCTGGTAATTGTCAGTGTTTATATGTTTCACAGTTAAAGTTCTGTATATCCTGGTAAGAGATCCCAATTATATTACGCTACGTGTCATGCTTGGAAGTGCGAGCCATGATTCGCCCAGTGTTTTCTACGACACTAGTCTTGTGAACTGCTTTATGCAAAAAGGGTCCTTGTGTCAAATGGTCCGTACTGGGTCACCACCATCTTGAAACTCAGGTTGTATATCAGCATTTTAAAGGCTCTGAGAAGTACCGCAGCGAGTGGAGAAAGAAGGCTTGTTTAACCTTATTTAAAGTGGTATATCCGGACATTTGACTACAAGACCCTTTTTTGGATAACGCCTATTGAAATCACGCGGAATAGTGTTCTATAGTTGAAGTGATAGCTACATTGATTGTGTGCTTCTCATGTGTCAGGCGCTGTTCTGTGTTCTGAAAATGCTTTAGCTCTCTGGCTCCTCGCAACAGCTCTCTTACCATCTCATCATGCCGACTTTGTGGGGCAGAAGATCAAAGCTCAGAGAGGTGCAGTGTCTTGATCAAGTCCACCCGGGATGGCCCTCTGGGTGACTACACAAGATTCTCTGTCCTGCGATGCACAAGAGGCCTCTTGGCTACTGTGTATCAGGTCATTGGAATATTTGTGGACCTCTCCCTTACATTCTGACAGTAGCAGTTGGCAGCCCACTAACTCATTTGGGCTAGAGCATTAGATCAAACAATTCTTTTGACTAAAAATACTCCCACGATCTTACAAGAAAAGAACATGCTTCAGAAACTTCAGACGGTTTTTTTGGAGTCAGATCAATGATTCTGTTGGAACGAGTCCACATCAGTCCTATAGGGCGTGATGCTCAAAAAGCACAATTCAGTAAAGATCAGTCTACAAGGACGCAAAACATCTCCTAAAAGAAGGGACCGTGTATTTTCCCCATAGCTTCACTTTATCTGCACACAATACATGTGCAATCTGCCAAAGGCCGCTCTGTTCGGCTCTCTCCCTGAAGGCAGCTACCTTATTGAGCTTCTGCTATGGCAAGTCCCTTTCTGCTTAAGCGGCTTTGTTTCTTTAGTACTTCAAAAACTTTGGTGCTCAGAATTTATCTTGAGCTTTTTTAAGCTGCTTTCATGATATAATTTAAAAACAAAAGGGGCAAACTTGTAGTTTTAAAATAGTAAGTCCTGGGAATATACTGCAGAGCATGGTGACTATAGTTCATAATACTGTTTTGTATATTTGAAAGTTGCTGAGAGTAGATCTTAATAGTTCTTGTCCCAAGAGAAAGAAAACCAGTAGCTGTGTGATGATAGATGCTAAGGAAACTCATTGTGGTCATCATTTTGCAATATACACACATAACAGATTTTGATGCTGTATACCTGAAACTAACATGGTGTTATATGTCAATCATATCTCAATAAAAATTCTTTTAAAAAGTAAGGATGCCTAAAGCTAGCAATCTAAGAAGTGCTTTAACTTTTCTCATATAAATGTACACATTATTCAGGGGGGAAAAGCCTGGCCTTTGTGTGAATTTTTTTAATATAAACATACCAAGATCGTATAAATGAGAAGGAAAAGAAACCAGTGCATCTAAATATTAAGACCCTTTGAGTTTAAGACCCAAGAAAAATGGATCGATCAGCTTTGTGAGAGGAAGGGGATGGGGGCACCACAAAACAAAGAGGAACAGTTGCTTGGATAAAGCTCTGATTTAAATGAGGCTGAGAGTCATTTTTAGTGGGGACATTTGGCGATGTCTAGAGACGTTTTTTTGGTCATCACAGCTGGGTGGCGGGGGCGCTCTTGGTGTCTAGTGGTTACAGGCCAGGGGAGGTGCTCAGCACCTACCATGCACTGGCCGCCCCCACACCAGAAACTTACTCGTCTCCAAAAGCCAACCGTGCTGAGGTCGGGAAACCCTGCTCTAATCCCACCACAGCTCTGTGAGGCTGCTGCGACAAATACTGTCCTCTTTCCATACAAGGAACCTGAATTTCCAATTGCTAGTGTGTGGAAGAGGCAGGAGCCACACCCTGGTATCTGACTTCAGTTTCAGCGTTTGGCCCACCATCACGAGAAGATGACGTCACTCACATTCGAACACCGGACTTTCGTCATAACTTTGTGAACTCGGGTGCGCACCCGAGCCTCGGCTTCCTCGTATTTACACCATTAGTCCTTTCTGTTCTGTTTCCTGGGGTGTTCGGCAGGCACAAGCAATGCACCTTGCGTCCCATAGCGCAGTGTCCGGTGCCAGGGGTGGCGAGGGCTCAGGGGCTGGGCCGCACTCTGCCGTCGGTGTCCCTGTTCCTGGGTGGTCAGCGAGAGCAGAATGCACGACACCCGTCCACCTCTGCCCTTTCGGAGACAGATGGCTCCCACGCGAAGGCTGCGAGTTGCCGGCAGCGATTTCGATCTCAGGTTGGGAGTTGGGGAGCTCGGCTTGTGCATGACTGGGAGGTGGTGTGGGAGGTGGGTGCTCGCAAGTGCTCAGCAGCCGGCCAACTCACATACCATCTCTGGGGCTGCAATGACCGCTCAAGGGGGACTGGAGAAACAGGGCTATGCCGAATCCCGCAGGGTCGAGGAGCCTGTGAGTGGCACAGGCAGGCATTCCTCAGACGGAAATGACTCCCCTTTTAGGGGTGAATGCCTGAGTGAGTAGTTCAAGCCCGTGTCTGGAGCAACTGCTGGGAAGCCAGGCCGGCCCCGCGCCTGTGGAAGGACTGGGGTTAGGGTTGGAACTGGGGACCCACGCGGGAGTTTGAGGTGGCGCTGGGGTGTATCGAAGTCAGGGAACCGAGGACGGGTGCCTTCAGTTCTGACAGAGTGAAGTTCAGCCGCATCAGTGGACCCTGGAGGCCCCCGGTCTAGCTTCCCCGCGTGTTTCCACCAGCGACCCCTGCTGCTTCCCCTTTGCCTCCCCGCCCCTCCGCCCCTCCGCCCCTCCGCCCCTCCGCCCCTCCGCCCCTCCGCCAAGCTGCATAGGTTGCGCCGCTCACTCTCCCTTGGGCATAATCTGAACCTTCTCACCGGCCTACCCTTTTCCGGACTGTCTTCCCACTTGCACTCAGCCTCTGTCTTTCCTGCCCTCCCCAGGGGAGCTCGGTGGAGACTCCAGCCCTCCCAAGGCGTCCCCTCCAACTCCTCCCAGCCAGTGCCGATGCCCCTGTTGGGGACCCCGTTCCCTTCCCTCGTACTGCTCATACCCGGGCCTGTAGCTCTGTTTGGGTGTGAGAGTGGATGCCCCTGACCCTCTTGCTGAGATCGTAAGCATGCGCTCCTTCAAGGTGCTCGTATGGACACATGTACAATGTTGATGTTGGCTTCAGGCCCACAGTGGACACTCTAGAATCGAAGCTGCTTACTTGTGTTTGACCCCTTAAGAACTGGGGGTCCATTTCTTCTACTACTTCGAGATGATCACAGTAGATGGCACATAAAAGGCTCTTAGTCATGAATCAATACATTAAAACCAGACTCCAGCCTGGGCAGGGTTGGGAGCCTGGAGCGTGCCTGCAGGGACACCTACCATATCTGCAGGGGGGAGCAGAGTTAGCAGGGAGCCCCTCACTTCCGTCCTCCCCCTACGCACACACACACATCGTTTAAACCTGCTATTAAATGCATAATCTCAAGTAAATTCAAATTCCCCTGTGGCGGGACGCCTGGGTGTCTCAGTCGGTTAAGCCCTTTGCCTTCGGCTCAGGTCATGATCCCGGGGTCCTGGGATCGAGTCCCTCATCGAGCTCCCTGCTCAGTGGGGAGCCTGCTTCTCCCTCTGCCTTTGCCCCTCCCCCTGCTTGTGCTCTCTCTCAAAATAAATAAATAAAATCTTTAAAAAATATTCCCTTGTGGCTTCAGGTAGGGCCAGAAATAAGTACTTAGAGCAGTGGCAGCAATCAGGACCCTTTAGCTCCAGGTAGAGGGTGGGAGATTGGAACGCCTGTGGTTTCTTTCGGGTTCAGAGTCTCAGCTGGGATGTAAGGGTTTGTACTATGGGGCTGGTACTGTCCCTCCAGGCCCTAACAGCTTCAGGTTCTGTGATGTGGGCATGGCCTTTCACATATAACAGCTATATAATGGGCTTCCAAAATATTTTGCAACTATGCCCTAACATCTCCCCTAACCTCATGGTGGTCCCTCTTTAAGGATATGAATGAGGTGGCATTGGGCAAGATTTTAAAGTTTTCTTTACTAATTTCAGTGGAGGAATCTTCATGTTTTTGATGGCTGCCTCTATGCAGGGAAAATTGTGTGTCTTTACAGACTAGGATGGGACCTTTTATAAGTTCCACTTTAGTAACTGGCAGGATACTAAAGACACTTTCTACAGCTTTTTCCAGAATAAAATATATATATCCATGTTGTTTTTCATTCAAGGGAGTCTAGCAGCTGTTGAACTGTTAACTGTTGTATTAAGAACTTTATAATTTGGTGGTTTTTATACAAGGGGTCAAATAACTTAAAACTCAAGACCTGTCTTAGTTTTTGTGGTTTGAAAGCTAAAATCACACATTAGCAAATCAGTGTTTCATGTGGGAATTTTAAATCATTAAAAAATGTACAAGTATTTTTCCCCACAATCTCATTCATTTGTCCCTCACACTCCTAAGAGCCTGCATTCCATGATAAAAATGGAATTTGCTTGGGGGATTTTAATTATTAACATTTTTCACCATTAAATTATTTGCACACAAAGTTCTAGAACTCTATCCCTCACACAGCTGTATTCTAGTACAGTCTATAACTGTGGCCTGATAAATGGTACAGAGCAATTATTTTTAGGTCCCAAAGCTCACATAAGTCACTTATATTTTGGTATAAGCCGATTCCATGGACAACTGACAAATTTGATCTGTCACCC
This sequence comes from Neomonachus schauinslandi, assembly GCF_002201575.2. Lineage (NCBI taxonomy): Eukaryota > Metazoa > Chordata > Mammalia > Carnivora > Phocidae > Neomonachus > Neomonachus schauinslandi. The sequence goes on along the minus strand of NC_058405.1, from coordinate 181,485,914 downwards.
ACCTCTTAGATTTTTGGTTTTGCTTTCTTCTCTTCCTTCCACATCTTTCTCCTCCAAGAATGCACTCCCTAGCTCATTTTGTCTCTGTTGGAGAATTCTCTGAGAAATGATGCCGTGCCTGAGGGAAGTCTCAGGGGCTTTCAGGGGACAGCAGGTAACCTGAGTGAGGGGCCCCGGGAAGGGACATTGGCCTCGGGGAATGTGGGGAGCTGGACAGTGCATTTGTCACGTAAAGGCATCAGGGCCCAGAATTGGAGAAAACATAGTGCCTACGAAACAAATTTCCCAGTACAATTTAGCTCACCAGCTGTTTACAACTTTGGCTTTGCTTGTTAAAGTGTTCCCCTGTCAGGAATAGTAACCTTGATTTCTGAAGAATGAAAAATTTGCAGACGTGAAAAGAATGGATCTTCAGTCATAGGTGCTGGAGGGAGTATTTCTGAACAGGGCGTGGGAAACCCAGTCGGGAGAGGGAGGATACATGCCTATCATTTCATACTATTTGGCCCATTAATAATCATAGTGGTAGAAGTTGCAGTGGCAGCTCGTGTTCATACACAAGAATGACTCCAACTAACTAACATGGCTTTCAGTATGCTGACAGAGCTCTCTCTAAATCTAGCATTTGTGTTGGAGAAGGCAGGAGAGAAAACCAGCTTATATTTGCCTACGATGTTGTAGAACATGTTGTTTTTCCAAACAGGCCAGGGATGCAGAATCTCACCGGGGAATCCTAGTGGCAGAGTGGGTCTGAAGGTAGGTTTTGGCATATCTGCCCTGATCAGTCACCTCATTAAATTGCCAGTGATTTGCAGCAGAGCCTTTGGCCTCCTCATGTGGAGTTCAATTCCATAGCAACGAAGACTGCTGAGCTCTGCGACCCAGCGTGAACTGAGGCCGGGTGGCCGCAGAGCTCAGCAAATGTGGGACTACGCTGAACTTGAGAGGATCAAGGTCATTACCAAAGGGGAGACAGCCTTGTTGTTGGTGAGAAATAAGGGCTAGAATACAGGTGCTTCCCAAAGCAGGCCATATTCCCCACAGGAAAATGGGAAGCAGTATTTGTAGCTCTAGAAAACCTCTCCAGTGCAAGGGTAACATCTGACTAAATTAATTAAAATGCCGAATTACAAAGAAGGTAAAAGTAGATTTCTTCTTTCAAATACCATTTTCAGTAAGTTGCCAAGAAATCCACAGGGAAACAGCCATGTCTCAAAGGTGCTAATTTTTTCACTCCTCTGTCATAGGAGCTTATCTACAATTCATTCAGCAGATGGCCATTCATTTGTCCCTTTCATTCATCGTCATTGAGCATTTGCCCTGTGCCTGCCATCATGAGGCTTTGATGATAAAGAAAAGGTCCTGTGGCCTGGAGCTCAGAGACCAGCAGAAGGGACAGAGATTCACCTTTTGGCCATTATTTCTGGGTGCCTGAGGAGTGCCAGGCACTGTTAGGAGCTTGGGGTGCATCAGGGTAAGAACTGACAGAGATCCTTGCTCTCTCCCTGGGATAACCTGATGCCCTAATTCAGTTTTATATGGGAGCCTGTGTGGGGGGTGGGGCGGGGCAGGCGGAGACCGCAATGGAGTCAGAGGCCACCTAGTGATGGCCCGGAAGTATGTCCCGACAGTTCCTAGGGCGGCCATAACAAATTATCACATGCTTGGTGGCTTAAAACCACAGAAGTTTATCTTCTCGCAAGTTCTAGAGCCAGAAGTGCACGAGCAAGGGGTTGCTATTGCCTTACTCCCTCCACAGGCAAGAGGGGAGGCCCCGTTCACTGCCTCCTCCAGCTTCTGTGGCTACCAGCATCCCTTGGCTTGTGCCCATGTTGCTCCAATCTCTGCCTGCCTTCACACCGCCTTCTCCTCTGTGTATCTGTGACAAATCTTCCTCTGTGTCCCTCTTATAAGGGTACATGTAATGGCATTGAGGACCCATCGGATGATCCAAGATCAAGCCCTCCTCTCAAGGTCCTTAACTTTAGCACCTCTTTTGCCATCCAAGGCAACATCCGCAAATCCTTTCTTTTTGTGGCCACCATTCAACCCATTGTGCAAGGGTCTGGGCTGAGAGAACGGCCTCTGTTCGGGTCCTGAAGTGAGAAGGAGACGGGCTGGCATGTTTGAGCAACCAAAAAGTAGCCAGAAAGGTTTGGTTGTAGTAGGTGAGGGAGCAAGGGACATGAGGTGCAGTGGGAAAGGCAGGTACAGGTCCTCCTGTCTGTAATAGGAAGGCTCTGAAGGATTCGGAGAAGGGTGGAAGCGTGTTGGACATAGGTTATAAAAAGATCATTCAGGCTGCTGTTTGGAGAATATGGTGAGTGTGCGTGGGGGGCGGTGTTAGGGGAAACCTGTCAGGGGGCTACTGCAGTCCCCAGGTGGGAGGTGAGGTTGCTTAGCAAGGGAGGTGCGCGAAGAGGTAGGGGAAGCAGATGTGTGGCAGGAATATTTGGGAGGCAGGATTGATAGGACCGAGGGGGACAGTGCAGGTAGGTGGGAGAGGTGTGAACAGCTGTATAGGCAGTGATGTATGACCGAGGAGCACATTTGAGGGCATGATCGTGGGTCTACAAGTCCCATTTTGGATTTGTAGAGCTGGAGGTCAATTGAATATGGCCAGGGCTCCACAGAGAAGTCTGGGCTAGGGAGGGACGTGGAAGGGTTGGTTGTTCAGCATTAGATGCCATTAACACCATGGAAAAGGTCAAGTTTGCCCAAGAGAAAGTGAGAAGAGGCCAGGGCAGCCCTGTGGAGCTCCAAGGGGCTTCTCCCAGTAGGAGGAAGGGGATGGGCACAGAAGACACAGGAAAAAACATACGGAGAGGACAAGGGGCGGGGACACCGGGAGAACAGAGTGGGGGTCAGTTGGTTCCAGCTCCTCAGGGAGGCTACCAAGAGCTCTCCACACTGCCTCATTCAGTTCCCACAGCAGCTGTATGATGTTGGGCTGCTCTTAACACCGTTTTTAAAAATGGGGAAACCATTCTTCAATAACCAGGTTCAAGAGGTGACTTTATTTATGGCTCAGCGGCAAAGCCCTATCTTCTGGTTCTCAGAGCAGTGTTCTTTCCACTGCACCACGCAGCCTCTTAAGAACACAGCTGGAAATCCTGAGTCAGTGCTACTCCAGGCTTAATGGACCAGTTTATCCTCTTATTAACAAGAGAGGTGATCTTAAGGTACGAGAAAATACCCCGCCACTGCAGTCCAGTCTCCTTTGACTGTCTACTCCATGAATAACATCTTTTTATTATTTATTTTTAAAACCCTTCATGATATCCAGCAGTTTTTCCCATTATAGGGGAAGACCCTGGGGGCACTTATTTAAAGGATCTACGCTATGCATGGAGTCCTTGTCGAGGCTTTAAGTGATGTTACAGTGTCACCTAGTGGGTGAATCTTTGAATTACAGCCAAGCGTGAAAAAGGCAGGAGGGGTGTCACTGAATTGTTCATTTTAATTATAAAGTCTTAATCCATTCAGTAGTCCATGAGTTCATGTTTAGAATGTATATCGTGCAAGGCAGTGGCCACGGTTCTGGAGTGGTAATAAAATGTACACAGATCCCTGACCCCCAAAAGCTTATCAGAATACATCACCCCAAGCAGATATTAATTAAAGTAACATGCATGAGATAATAGTGAAAAATAGGTCATGAGTCTAGTTAGGTGTTATTTTAGGGTGGACAGAAGAGTTTGTACAAGAGTGAGATCGATCAGGACTGGGGTAAAAAGAGAAGCAGCAACTGGAGTCTGAGGACCTGAGTCCGAATCTCTGCTCCCCTAGGTGATAGTCCAGTGGCCTCTGGTCACTTGCTTCATCTCTCTGAGCCTCAGTTTCCTCATCTGGGAGACAGAAAAGTAGCTACAGGGTGGCCTCCTGCTTTATGGATGTAAGGATTCCATGGGACGAATGCACAGTGCTGTGTCAGTGCCTAGAACAAGTACCGTTGCTCCACCACCACCAGGATGGTTTTGGTTGGAGGAAGGTCGAATCTGAGCTACAGAAGGCACACGTGTGATTGGAGCAGAAGGCGTAGGTGAGCAAATGACAGGGAGTAGGTTTGGCTGCGGTGGAGAAGGGCAGACTGTCCCCATTACAGGGGGCGATGAAAGCAGTGACAGGGGCAAGAGAAGACTGAGGAGGAGTTGGCAGTTGTCTGTAGAAGTGGGTAGAAGCCCAGAGTGAAGGAAGGGAGGGCGGCTGGTGCTTGGGTAACCCACGCGAGATGACAAGACCAGGACAGGGAGTCTCCGCAGGGGGATGACAGTAAGACAGACGCATGAGATTTAAGTCAAGGCAGGAAGGGTGGCCTTGGCTGCAGGGTGGACATGGAAAGCAGGGGAGAGCTGACAGCCGTGTGGTGAGCTTACATGATGGAAGGAAAAAAGTTGCCATCTGCTGGGGTCTGGGAAGAGGAGAGCAGGGAAGCCAGTCTGGGAGTGATGCGCTCAGCTTCTGACGTGATGAGTGTGAATTAACGGAGGAGGAAGGTTCAAGAAGGCGTCTAGAAAACAGTTGGACCTACAGGATAGGATTAGAACATTGGATTTGAGAACGACAAAAAGAGAGGTCTTTAATTAATTTGATGAATACTGCTGTTTCCTAAAGAAACTTTACAAAAGAACATAGAGTACATTAAGATAATTTTCTTTTAAGTTTAAAATAAGACAAGGCTGGAGGCAATGGACAAGGCAATGACAAGGTCTGGGGAGTGGTGGGCACACAACCAAACTCCATAAATAAATTCCTTCCCTTCCTGGACACTTTGATGATCACTGTCATGGTCTTAGAGACCAAGGGTGATTTGGGAATGTGTGCATAATTAGTATAATAAAAGCATCTTTCATAGTCATTTGTTCATTCATTAATGAATGAAGGAGGGAACAAACGTACATTTATACTTCTTCGCACTGATTCAGCTTCTGGTTGGGAAGGAACAGAGAGCTGTCACAGACAAAGTGTGAATGGATATGTATTTGCAGTTGTCTCTCTGTAGTTATTTCTCCCAAGCCTCATACTGCTAAAATGACAAAGGGTTTCTTAGATTTTTGTCATTCCCCAAAGGGTTTGGTCCCTGGGGGCAAGCACATCAGTGGCAGCCCAGAGGCTGAGTTGAAGATTTTGGTTTTAAAAATGTACATATTTTCTCATCTGTTCATCTGTTCTACCAAGTTGTGAAATAAAAATGATTTGATCTTAGCCCTGCTCAAGAGCCGTGCCTGATATAGATGATTCACAAGTGACAGAATCCTGAAGGAATGCCCTGGCCCCAGAGGGCTGGGTGACTCTCTCTCCTCTCTGATCACCGTGATCCTCTATTTGTACAGCTGGCCTGGGAGCCTACTGCTTCTGCAGCCTCAGGAGGGAGGCAAGTAGGGCAGGTCCAATGACATGGTGTCAGCGTGGGCTTCGAGGAGGACGGAGGGATGACCTGTGGGACATCACAGGGCTTTCCACAGGTTCCTCAGCTGCCAAGATGACTGTCATTTCTGGATTCAGTGAATCTTTTCTGATTTCGCTCTCGCTGAAAGTCATAAGCCACAGAGGCAATTCTGTGCATACAGTAGAAAAAAAGAAAAGAAAAAAAGGAGAAAACAAAAGAAAAGAAAAAAAGAAAGAAAGAGAAAGGAAAGGAAAGGGAAGGGAAAGAAAGGAAAGGGAAGAAGGAAAGAAAGATCAGGGAAACTACATCTGAAGTCAGTCATTCATTCTACTAGTGTGCATTTCTTTTTTCCTTTTTGCTAGCCTGAATCCAGTGTAGAGCAATCCACTGTATATCATGTTATTGTTCATAGGTGGACAGTGCATAGTTAGGAGCAAAATATTTCTTTAAAATTCTTTTTTAAAGATGCAAAATTCTTTTGATTATTTAATGATTCTCTAGTTACAGAAATATCTCCTATGGGCTTGTTATTTATGTCTGTTCATCCTGAAGTTAATTCCATTATAGCCTTATAAATGAGTAAGCTCAAATATTTACTTGTATGTTACAGTTTTGTTTTTTTTTTAAGATTTTATTTATTTGACAGAGAGAGACACAGCGAGAGAGGGAACACAAGCAGGGGGAGTGTGAGAGGGAGAAGCAGGCTTCCCGCGGAGCAGGGAGCCCGATGCAGGGCTCGATCCCAGGACCCTGGGATCATGACCTGAGCCGAAGGCAGATGCTTAACAACTGAGCCGCCCAGGTGCCCCTATGTTACAGTTTTTTTTAAACGGACCTACTTTTAAATATGAAATAGTTTAAGGAGGTTGGCATTATTCTCTACATTGCTGTGGATAAATTATTTACTCAAACTGGATGAACTAGCAATGACTATTTCTAAGACTGGTGTTTGGAAAAATTTCATGAGCAGCTTTCTGACAGATTTAATATTGTGATACAAGGTTTAGTGTATTTCTTTAAAAAATTTATCCTATAATGAATTACCTGTTAATATGCAAAAAAAACCTAGCACTAACTATAAAACAAACCACAGGTTTCCCCAGCGGTTGTAAATAAGTTGGCATTTAATATTTTATGCTAGTTTTTCCACCTGCAAAGTAGGGGTTATATTTACCATTTAATATGGTTGAAATGAAGGTATGACAATGCCTGTGTTCTCTCTCAACGAGAAGTTACGATATCATTGCGATCAGAGCCATTGTTCATAATGTGGGGCTGTGTGCTCTGCTCACCTCAATGTGGAATCATTGACTGTTTCACTGTTCGTATTATTTTCTTAAGTATTTATTGTCCTTCCTACCATCATAGCCTTGGGCATATAGCCTGTGCCCTGCAGGAGCTCATGGTTAGCATTTGTGGGGTTGGGGGATAAAGAGATGGTCACTGTAATAGGCGAGGGTGTTATTATAGAAGCATCTTGGAGAGCCATCTAGTTCTGAAGGGTGTGTGAGGGGAGGGCAGGAGGTTGGGGAGTCTTTCCATGCGAGCACTGAGAGATGACCTTGGGAGTGGGAGGGACAATTCTGGGACAGGACGCCAAGTCTGTGAAAGAACAGAGCTTATTCAGAGAAGGCAAGGAAGTCAGTGTAACAGATCAGGGCAAGGGAGGAGGAAGGGCGTGGGGTCCAGAGTTGAATAATGCAAATAACCATTCCTTGTTTTATTTTATTTTAAAAGCATTTTAGATGGCACCTTCTCAAATCAGAACCCATTTCTATCATTTCTATACTGAGTGGCGTTTTATCATTCTTACCACCATTTGTACATTTCCACTCCTTTTTTTTTTTTTTTTTTTCTCCCCAAAGTTCCATTAGCTCACTGGATCTGGCCTTGTATGTCCAGAATGAAGCACATTAAGGAGATTTATAGGCAGTTAATTGGCTGTCTCTTTCTCACCCTTTTATGTTTAAACGTACATTTTGTTGTTTCTAAATGTTA